>NC_136879.1:45133547-45158547 GCF_949152265.1 Phoxinus phoxinus
CAGTTATGATTATCATCAGTGTTGGACACAGTTATGATTATTATCAGTGTTGATTATCATCAGTGTTGGACACAGTTATGATTATTATCAGTGTTGATTATCATCAGTGTTGGACACAGTTATGATTATTATCAGTGTTGGACACAGTTATGATTATCGTCAGTGTTGGACACAGTTATGATTATCATCAGTGTTGGACACAGTTATGATTATCATCAGTGTTGGACACAGTTATGATTATTATCAGTGTTGGACACAGTTATGATTATCATCAGTGTTGGACACAGTTATGATTATTATCAGTGTTAGACACAGTTATGATTATCATCAGTGTTGGACACAGTTATGATTATTATCAGTGTTGATTATTATCAGTGTTGGACACAGTTATGATTATCGTCAGTGTTGGACACAGTTATGATTATCATCAGTGTTGGACACAGTTATGATTATTATCAGTGTTGGACACAGTTATGATTATCATCAGTGTTGGACACAGTTATGATTATCATCAGTGTTGGACACAGTTATGATTATCATCAGTGTTGGACACAGTTATGATTATCATCAGTGTTGGACACAGTTATGATTATTATCAGTGTTGGACACAGTTATGATTATCGTCAGTGTTGGACACAGTTATGATTATTATCAGTGTTGGACACAGTTATGATTATCGTCAGTGTTGGACACAGTTATGATTATTATCAGTGTTGGACACAGTTATGATTATCGTCAGTCTTGGACACAGTTATGATTATCGTCAGTGTTGGACACAGTTATGATTATCATTAGTGTTGGACACAGTTATGATTATTATCAGTGTTGGACACAGTTATGATTATCGTCAGTGTTGGACACAGTTATGATTATCATCAGTGTTGGACACAGTTATGATTATTATCAGTGTTGGACACAGTTATGATTATCATCAGTGTTGGACACAGTTATGATTATCATCAGTGTTGGACACAGTTATGATTATTATCAGTGTTGGACACAGTTATGATTATCATCAGTGTTGGACACAGTTATGATTATCATCAGTGTTGGACACAGTTATGATTATCATCAGTGTTGGACACAGTTATGATTATCATCAGTGTTGGACACAGTTATGATTATCATCAGTGTTGGACACAGTTATGATTATCATCAGTGTTGGACACAGTTATGATTATCATCAGTGTTGGACACAGTTATGATTATCATCAGTGTTGGACACAGTTATGATTATCATCAGTGTTGGACACAGTTATGATTATCATCAGTGTTGGACACAGTTATGATTATCATCAGTGTTGGACACAGTTATGATTATCATCAGTGTTGGACACAGTTATGATTATCATCAGTGTTGGACACAGTTATGATTATCATCAGTGTTGGACACAGTTATGATTATCATCAGTGTTGGACACAGTTATGATTATCATCAGTGTTGGACACAGTTATGATTATTATCAGTGTTGGACACAGTTATGATTATCATCAGTGTTGGACACAGTTATGATTATCATCAGTGTTGGACACAGTTATGATTATCATCAGTGTTGGACACAGTTATGATTATCATCAGTGTTGGACACAGTTATGATTATCATCAGTGTTGGACACAGTTATGATTATCATCAGTGTTGGACACAGTTATGATTATCATCAGTGTTGGACACAGTTATGATTATCATCAGTGTTGGACACAGTTATGATTATCATCAGTGTTGGACACAGTTATGATTATTATCAGTGTTGATTATCATCAGTGTTGGACACAGTTATGATTATTATCAGTGTTGATTATCATCAGTGTTGGACACAGTTATGATTATCATCAGTGTTGGACACAGTTATGATTATCATCAGTGTTGGACACAGTTATGATTATTATCAGTGTTGGACACAGTTATGATTATCATCAGTGTTGGACACAGTTATGATTATTATCAGTGTTGGACACAGTTATGATTATCATCAGTGTTGGACACAGTTATGATTATTATCAGTGTTGGACACAGTTATGATTATCGTCAGTGTTGGACACAGTTATGATTATCGTCAGTGTTGGACACAGTTATGATTATCGTCAGTGTTGGACACAGTTATGATTATCATCAGTGTTGGACACAGTTAAGATTATCATCAGTGTTGGACACAGTTATGATTATCGTCAGTGTTGGACACAGTTATGATTATCGTCAGTGTTGGACACAGTTATGATTATCATCAGTGTTGGACACAGTTATGATTATTATCAGTGTTGGACACAGTTATGATTATTATCAGTGTTGGACACAGTTATGATTATCATCAGTGTTGGACACAGTTATGATTATCATCAGTGTTGGACACAGTTATGATTATCGTCAGTGTTGGACACAGTTATGATTATCATCAGTGTTGGACACAGTTATGATTATCATCAGTGTTGGACACAGTTATGATTATCATCAGTGTTGGACACAGTTATGATTATCATCAGTGTTGGACACAGTTATGATTATCATCAGTGTTGGACACAGTTATGATTATCATCAGTGTTGGACACAGTTATGATTATCATCAGTGTTGGACACAGTTATGATTATTATCAGTGTTGGACACAGTTATGATTATCATCAGTGTTGGACACAGTTATGATTATCATCAGTGTTGGACACAGTTATGATTATCATCAGTGTTGGACACAGTTATGATTATCATCAGTGTTGGACACAGTTATGATTATCATCAGTGTTGGACACAGTTATGATTATCATCAGTGTTGGACACAGTTATGATTATCATCAGTGTTGGACACAGTTATGATTATTATCAGTGTTGGACACAGTTATGATTATTATCAGTGTTGGACACAGTTATGATTATCATCAGTGTTGGACACAGTTATGATTATCATCAGTGTTGGACACAGTTATGATTATCATCAGTGTTGGACACAGTTATGATTATCATCAGTGTTGGACACAGTTATGATTATTATCAGTGTTGGACACAGTTATGATTATTATCAGTGTTGGACACAGTTATGATTATTATCAGTGTTGGACACAGTTATGATTATTATCAGTGTTGGACACAGTTATGATTATCATCAGTGTTGGACACAGTTATGATTATCATCAGTGTTGGACACAGTTATGATTATCATCAGTGTTGGACACAGTTATGATTATTATCAGTGTTGGACACAGTTATGATTATCATCAGTGTTGGACACAGTTATGATTATTATCAGTGTTGGACACAGTTATGATTATCATCAGTGTTGGACACAGTTATGATTATTATCAGTGTTGGACACAGTTATGATTATTATCAGTGTTGGACACAGTTATGATTATCATCAGTGTTGGACACAGTTATGATTATCATCAGTGTTGGACACAGTTATGATTATTATCAGTGTTGGACACAGTTATGATTATCATCAGTGTTGGACACAGTTATGATTATCATCAGTGTTGGACACAGTTATGATTATCATCAGTGTTGGACACAGTTATGATTATCATCAGTGTTGGACACAGTTATGATTATCATCAGTGTTGGACACAGTTATGATTATCATCAGTGTTGGACACAGTTATGATTATCATCAGTGTTGGACACAGTTATGATTATCATCAGTGTTGGACACAGTTATGATTATCATCAGTGTTGGACACAGTTATGATTATCATCAGTGTTGGACACAGTTATGATTATTATCAGTGTTGGACACAGTTATGATTATCATCAGTGTTGGACACAGTTATGATTATCATCAGTGTTGGACACAGTTATGATTATCATCAGTGTTGGACACAGTTATGATTATCATCAGTGTTGGACACAGTTATGATTATCATCAGTGTTGGACACAGTTATGATTATCATCAGTGTTGGACACAGTTATGATTATCATCAGTGTTGGACACAGTTATGATTATCATCAGTGTTGGACACAGTTATGATTATCATCAGTGTTGGACACAGTTATGATTATCATCAGTGTTGGACACAGTTATGATTATCATCAGTGTTGGACACAGTTATGATTATCATCAGTGTTGGACACAGTTATGATTATCATCAGTGTTGGACACAGTTATGATTATCATCAGTGTTGGACACAGTTATGATTATCATCAGTGTTGGACACAGTTATGATTATCATCAGTGTTGGACACAGTTATGATTATTATCAGTGTTGGACACAGTTATGATTATCATCAGTGTTGGACACAGTTATGATTATCATCAGTGTTGGACACAGTTATGATTATCATCAGTGTTGGACACAGTTATGATTATCATCAGTGTTGGACACAGTTATGATTATCATCAGTGTTGGACACAGTTATGATTATCATCAGTGTTGGACACAGTTATGATTATCATCAGTGTTGGACACAGTTATGATTATCATCAGTGTTGGACACAGTTATGATTATCATCAGTGTTGGACACAGTTATGATTATCATCAGTGTTGGACACAGTTATGATTATTATCAGTGTTGATTATCATCAGTGTTGGACACAGTTATGATTATTATCAGTGTTGATTATCATCAGTGTTGGACACAGTTATGATTATCATCAGTGTTGGACACAGTTATGATTATCATCAGTGTTGGACACAGTTATGATTATTATCAGTGTTGGACACAGTTATGATTATCATCAGTGTTGGACACAGTTATGATTATTATCAGTGTTGGACACAGTTATGATTATCATCAGTGTTGGACACAGTTATGATTATTATCAGTGTTGGACACAGTTATGATTATCGTCAGTGTTGGACACAGTTATGATTATCGTCAGTGTTGGACACAGTTATGATTATCGTCAGTGTTGGACACAGTTATGATTATCATCAGTGTTGGACACAGTTAAGATTATCATCAGTGTTGGACACAGTTATGATTATCGTCAGTGTTGGACACAGTTATGATTATCGTCAGTGTTGGACACAGTTATGATTATCATCAGTGTTGGACACAGTTATGATTATTATCAGTGTTGGACACAGTTATGATTATTATCAGTGTTGGACACAGTTATGATTATCATCAGTGTTGGACACAGTTATGATTATCATCAGTGTTGGACACAGTTATGATTATCGTCAGTGTTGGACACAGTTATGATTATCATCAGTGTTGGACACAGTTATGATTATCATCAGTGTTGGACACAGTTATGATTATCATCAGTGTTGGACACAGTTATGATTATCATCAGTGTTGGACACAGTTATGATTATCATCAGTGTTGGACACAGTTATGATTATCATCAGTGTTGGACACAGTTATGATTATCATCAGTGTTGGACACAGTTATGATTATTATCAGTGTTGGACACAGTTATGATTATCATCAGTGTTGGACACAGTTATGATTATCATCAGTGTTGGACACAGTTATGATTATTATCAGTGTTGGACACAGTTATGATTATCATCAGTGTTGGACACAGTTATGATTATCATCAGTGTTGGACACAGTTATGATTATCATCAGTGTTGGACACAGTTATGATTATCATCAGTGTTGGACACAGTTATGATTATCATCAGTGTTGGACACAGTTATGATTATCATCAGTGTTGGACACAGTTATGATTATCATCAGTGTTGGACACAGTTATGATTATCATCAGTGTTGGACACAGTTATGATTATCATCAGTGTTGGACACAGTTATGATTATTATCAGTGTTGGACACAGTTATGATTATTATCAGTGTTGGACACAGTTATGATTATCATCAGTGTTGGACACAGTTATGATTATCATCAGTGTTGGACACAGTTATGATTATCATCAGTGTTGGACACAGTTATGATTATCATCAGTGTTGGACACAGTTATGATTATTATCAGTGTTGGACACAGTTATGATTATTATCAGTGTTGGACACAGTTATGATTATTATCAGTGTTGGACACAGTTATGATTATTATCAGTGTTGGACACAGTTATGATTATCATCAGTGTTGGACACAGTTATGATTATCATCAGTGTTGGACACAGTTATGATTATCATCAGTGTTGGACACAGTTATGATTATTATCAGTGTTGGACACAGTTATGATTATCATCAGTGTTGGACACAGTTATGATTATTATCAGTGTTGGACACAGTTATGATTATCATCAGTGTTGGACACAGTTATGATTATTATCAGTGTTGGACACAGTTATGATTATTATCAGTGTTGGACACAGTTATGATTATCATCAGTGTTGGACACAGTTATGATTATCATCAGTGTTGGACACAGTTATGATTATTATCAGTGTTGGACACAGTTATGATTATTATCAGTGTTGGACACAGTTATGATTATTATCAGTGTTGGACACAGTTATGATTATCATCAGTGTTGGACACAGTTATGATTATCATCAGTGTTGGACACAGTTATGATTATCATCAGTGTTGGACACAGTTATGATTATCATCAGTGTTGGACACAGTTATGATTATCATCAGTGTTGGACACAGTTATGATTATCATCAGTGTTGGACACAGTTATGATTATCATCAGTGTTGGACACAGTTATGATTATCATCAGTGTTGGACACAGTTATGATTATTATCAGTGTTGGACACAGTTATGATTATTATCAGTGTTGGACACAGTTATGATTATCATCAGTGTTGGACACAGTTATGATTATCATCAGTGTTGGACACAGTTATGATTATTATCAGTGTTGGACACAGTTATGATTATTATCAGTGTTGGACACAGTTATGATTATCATCAGTGTTGGACACAGTTATGATTATTATCAGTGTTGGACACAGTTATGATTATTATCAGTGTTGGACACAGTTATGATTATTATCAGTGTTGGACACAGTTATGATTATTATCAGTGTTGGACACAGTTATGATTATTATCAGTGTTGGACACAGTTATGATTATCATCAGTGTTGGACACAGTTATGATTATCATCAGTGTTGGACACAGTTATGATTATTATCAGTGTTGGACACAGTTATGATTATTATCAGTGTTGGACACAGTTATGATTATTATCAGTGTTGGACACAGTTGTGCTGCTGCAGATTTTTCTGGAAACTGATATATTTAGGTGTTCAGGATTGTTTGATGTAGGGATGTCCCGATCAGGGTTTTTTTCCCTCGAGTCCGAGTCATTTGAGTTTGAGTATCTACCGATACCGAGTCCCGATCCGATACTTCTATCATACATTTTTAAAAAAGAAGAGCGAAAAAACAGATCCAGAATGTTCCTTATTTTTTATTTAATTCACCTTATTTTAACATTCAACAACTCTGTTGAGCACTTCTGTGAGGTAGCTTGAACAATCAAGTAATAAATAACATAAATTCTTCACTTTTGGTGATGTCAACAAAGTGATGTCATGCCGCACGCGCTGCTGTGTGGAGTCAAAAGGGTCTAACTCTGTGCCACCGCATAACTGTAGATGTGTTCAAAAATAATGAGAATATATATACATATATATATGAGTCCTGATCGGGAGGTAACGTCCGATTCCGATCGAGTCTGAAATCACGTGATCGGATCTGGACATCCCTAGTTTGATGTATAGAAAGTTCAAAAGAACAGCATTTATTTTAAATATAATCTTTTGTAACATTATAAATGTCACTTTTGTAGTTGGCTTATTAATTTAAAATTAAAATAAACAACCTGAAACTTTTGAACAGCAATGTGCTACCATGATGTATTAAACAATGAAAGTGTGTGTGTGTGTGTGTGTCAGTCTTTCATGTGATTGGTGTGTGTGGATACAGTCGCTTAGCACTTAGCACACACACACACACACACACACACACACAATATAAAATACTATTTAATTATAATATATTATTAAAGGGATACTTCACTGCTGGAAAGATGAATGTGTATTTAAAGTGGGTCATAATAAATCATAAGCACTGTCTCAGAATCAATGCAATGTGACGTAGAATTGCACAAGCCCCGCCCACGACTGTTGATTGACACTGCAGTTTGAGCATAGACCCGCCCTGAGTGAGCTGGACACAGGCCCCGCCCACGACTGTTGATTGACACTGCAGTTTGAGCATAGACCCGCCCTGAGTGAGCTGGACACAGGCCCCGCCCACGACTGTTGATTGACACTGCAGTTTGAGCATAGATCCGCCCTGAGTGAGCTGGACACAGGCCCCGCCCACGACTGTTGATTGACACTGCCTTCGTTCGCACGTGTGTCTGCACATCAGTCTGATCTTACTCATGCGCCAGTCACTCACTCATACATGCTGTCGCTTGGCAACACGTAAACAGCCTGCGTTTATGCTAATGAGCTGCATATTTGTGATGATGCTAATAACACTTGTGTGTGTGTGTGTTTGTGTGTGTGTGTGTTCTAGGTTGCGATAAAGATTGTTGACAAGACTCAGCTGGACGATGAGAACCTGAAGAAGATCTTTCGAGAGGTTCAGATCATGAAGATGCTGAGACACCCGCACATCATCCGCCTCTACCAGGTCTCTCTCACACACACACACACACACACACACACCCGCACATCATCCGCCTCTACCAGGTCTCTCTCACACACACACACACACACACACACGGGTCAGTGACGTGCCGTACTGATTTGCACTTCCAGGAGCAATAAATATTATATATTTATATACAATAGGTTTAAAATTATATATATGTATTAATCTCACATCATTTGTCCTCCTCACTGTTCATAATTGTGTGAAAATTTCAAAAATAGGTAACTTTTAGACTATTAATGTAGTCAAATGTCATACGGTCAAACGGAATTCACTTAAAGTTATTTAAGACAATTGCATTTAAAATTATTAAAAATGTTTAAAAATTATTAAAATTTTAATTTGGCATATTTTTTCAAGTCTTAAGATAAGCATATTAAAGTATCAGTAAGATAGACCTTTAAGAAATGTCATTAGTATCTAAAACAAATTGTTCCGCAAAGACACATTTTCCCTATGTCATACGGTAAAACAAAGTTTAGAAGCCATTTTGGAACTGAATATTAATGACTTAAGTCATGTGACATTGGATGACATCACTCAGAGGACCCCCTGAAGACCAGCCAAGTTGAAGGTAAGTTTAAGATTTTGCTCCTACATTTGAGGTAATTTCACCTTTTCCAAGTGTTACCATGTGTCACAGATTTGGGTGTCATATGGTCAAACGTCAAAAAAGGGTTTAATTCATTTAAAATTTAAAAAAATATTGATTTACAGGTGAAATATAAAGTTTAAAAGTCAAGGTTAATGGTAAAGGTGGAAGGAGGTGGCCAAGCAACTGCCTGTTATAAATGACAAAGCATGAAACTGTCATAAGGGCAAACAAAAAATGTCATACAGACAACCGATTTTACCGTATGACATGTTGTTATACCATATGACACAGAGCATTTAACTGAATTATTTAGTTATTTCTTAATTGTTATATCACATATATAGTTTGTACAACTAGTATGCATTAATATTAACATATATTTCTGCCTATTTTAAGCATTTTTTCACATTATTACAGATGTCTCTTTCTAGTAAGGAGAGGGGTGCACATTTCCGTGCAAAGCTAAGGGCAGATCCTGCATCTAGAGAGGACAACCTAGCCAAGAGGAGGGAAAGGTATAACTGTGAGAGTATATGATGACATAGTCTCTCCGGAACACCTTCCCGGAACAGATGCCCGAGCCACCTCAGCTGACCCCTCTCGATGTGGAGGAGCAGCGGCTCTACTCTGAGCTCCTCCCGAGTGACCGAGCTCCTCACCCTATCTCTAAGGGATCGCCCAGCCACTCTGCGCTCTGAAGCTCATTTCGGCCGCCTGTATCCGGGATCTTGTCCTTTCGGTCATGACCCAAAGCTCATGACCATAGGTGAGAGTAGGAACGTAGATTGACCGGTAAATCGAGACGACAGACCGGTACATCGACCGCATTACTGCAGAAGCTGCACCGATCCGTCTGTCAATCTCCCGTTCCATCCTTCTCTCACTCGTGAACAAAACCCCGAGATACTTGAACTCCTCCACTTGAGGCAGGAACTCTCCACCAACCTGAAGTGGGCAAGCCACCCTTTTCCGACTGAGGACCATGGCCTCAGATTTGGAGGTGCTGATTCTCATCCCAGCCGCTTCACACTCGGCTGCAAACCGTCCCAGTGCATGCTGAAGGTCCTGGTCTGAAGGGGCCAACACGACAACATCATCCGCAAAGAGCAGAGACAAAATCGTGTTGTTCCCAAACCAGACACCCTCCGGCCCCTGGCTGCGCCTAGAAATTCTGTCCATAAAAATTATGAACAGAACCGGCGACAAAGGGCAGCCCTGCCGGAGTCCAACATGCACCGGGAAGAAGTCTGACTTACTGCCGGCAATGCGAACCAAGCTCCTGCTTCGATCGTACAGGGACCGGACAGCCCTTAGCAAAGGACCCCGGACCCCATACTCCCGGAGCTCCTCCACAGGCCGCCTCGAGGGACACAGTCGAATGCCTTCTCCAAATCCACAAAGCACATGTGGATTGGTTGGGCAAACTCCCATGAACCCTTACTGTTATTTTTAAACTAAATGTTAAAAACGGATTTTTTCACAAGTTATCTCACTGTTGTAAATCTGAATGATATTGTCATGTATTACATATAGCACGTCCTATGTGTTCCTTGTACTGAAAGAGAGTTGAGTTGACTAAAAGAAATATTCATGTGTTGGGAAATATATTCTACTGTTAATAAAAGGTTCACTTGAGATGCCTTGTGTTTCTTTGAAATCATTTTGAATTGGCCTACATCAATTTATTACATTAAAAATGCTATGAAACATTGAAATTGTACTATGTCATACGGTAAAACAAAATATGTCATATGGTAAAACATTGCATTTTAAAAGAAATAAAAATAGATACTTTGTTTGTTTACATGGTTCATGAAAATAATGGAGGAGAGCTAGTATGATATACATATATATATAACATCAAGGCATTTTTGACTAATTTCTTTTAAAAAAATAGAACAAATGTCCATAGATGACATGCTGAAGTTGTTAAAAAACAAAATATTTAGTATTTGTGGTGTAGGTGTTTACATTTTGCAACTTGTTATAGAATACTTACAGATCAACTATTACATTCATGGTTGTATTTAACTGTGTCATGAATATCAAATTTGATTTATTTCTAAAAATCACTTCGTTTTACCTTATGACATTTTCAAGGACTGTATACAAAGAAACACATTAAAATGTCATATATTGTTATTTTTTATAAAGGGCACTAATAAAAACAAAAAATATACACATAGATTTACACAAAAAATGCTATATTTAATTTGTCCTTTCATTTTTATTTTTTTACTGTTTTGAAATTCTAAAACGTCACTGACCCACACACACACCCACACATCATCCGCCTCTACCAGGTCTCTCTCACACACACACACACACACACACACACACACACACACACCCGCACATCATCCGCCTCTACCAGGTCTCTCTCTCACACACACACACACTCACACACACACACACACACACCCGCACATCATCCGCCTCTACCAGGTCTCTCTCACACACACACACACACACACACACACCCGCACATCATCCGCCTCTACCAGGTCTCTCTCACACACACACACACACACACACACACACACACACACACACCCACACATCATCCGCCTCTACCAGGTCTCTCTCACACACACACACACACACACACCCGCACATCATCCGCCTCTACCAGGTCTCTCTCACACACACACACACACACACACACACACACACACACACACACATCATCCGCCTCTACCAGGTCTCTCACACACACACACACACACACACACACACACACACACACACACACACACACACACACACACATCATCCGCCTCTACCAGGTCTCTCTCTCTCACACACACACACACACACACACACACACACACACACACATCATCCGCCTCTACCAGGTCTCTCTCTCTCACACACACACACACACACACACACACACACACACACACACACTCACACACACACACACACACACACACACACACACACACACACCCGCACATCATCCGCCTCTACCAGGTCTCTCTCTCTCACACACACACACACACACACACACACACACACACACTCACACACACACACACACACACACACACCCGCACATCATCCGCCTCTACCAGGTCTCTCTCACACACACACACACACACACACACACACACACATCATCCGCCTCTACCAGGTCTCTCTCACACACACACACACACACACACACACACACACACACACCCGCACATCATCCGCCTCTACCAGGTCTCTCACACACACACACACACACACACACACACACATCATCCGCCTCTACCAGGTCTCTCTCTCTCACACACACACACACTCACACACTCTGTCCTCGCCTCTACCAGGTCCCGCCTCCCTCCTCATGCTCGCAGCTGATTGGTTAAGGCTTCTGTTGGTGTGCGTATAGTTGAATGCGACTGGTGCTCAGTGTGTGTGTGTGTGTGTGTGTGTGTGTGTGTGTGTGTGTTTGGCAGGTGATGGAGACGGAGCGCTTGATCTATCTGGTGACGGAGTACGCCAGCGGAGGAGAGATCTTCGGTGAGTGAATCAATCGTTTGATTCTTCGCAATGATTTGAATCTTTTGAATCTGTGGAGAAAAAGTAAATGATCAGATCCATTCATTTGAGAATGAGAGTTTCCTCTAGTGGAGGCGTTCGGTACTGCAGCCGAACAACATCTCACCGAGAGATCATCGCTGACACATCACACTCACATCTGAACACAGCGGGTGTACAGTTATGGCTCTGATTTTCTCACAGTTTTAGAGTAAAATATGATTTTGAATATATATATATATTTCATATAAAAATGTAAAATAGTATTTTTGCTCATTTCTCTTCAGCAATAATCTGCAGAGTGTCGTCTCTGAGAAGAGATCAAGCTTCAGTCTGTCGCTCTAAAGCGCTCGAGATTTACCAGTTTAAGCTGGAAATAAAATGTTCAGGACTAAACAGCAGATTATGCTCAATAAGTGAATAAAGGGATTATAAATACAGCGTAAATATAATTAAGTACCATAAAATCCCCTAAAAATACAAAATATTATATACAGGGAGTGCAGAATTATTAGGCAAATGAGTATTTTGACCACATCATCCTCGTTATGCATGTTGTCTTACTCCAAGCTGTATAGGCTGGACAGCCTACTACCAATTCAGCATGTGAGGTGATGTGCATCTCTGTAATGAGAGGGGTGTGGCCTAATGACATCAACACCCGGGTGTGCATAATTATTAGGCAACTTCCTTTCCTTTGGCAAAATGGGTCAAAAGAAGGACTTGACAGGCTCAGAAAAGTCAAAAAGAGTGAGATATCTTGCAGAGGGATGCAGCAGTCTTAAAATTGCCAAGCTTCTGAAGCTGATCATCGAACAATCAAGCGTTTCATTCAAAATAGTCAACAGGGTCGCAAGAAGCGTGTGGAAAAACCAAGGCGCAAAATAACTGCCCGTGAACTGAGAAAAGTCAAGCGTGCAGCTGCCAAGATGCCACTTGCCACCAGTTTGGCCATATTTCAGAACTGCAACATCACTGGAGTGCCCAAAAGCACAAGGTGTGCAATACTCAGAGACATGGCTAAGGCCTGTCGACCACCACTGAACAAGTCACACAAGCTGAAGCGTCAAGACTGGGCCAAGGAATATCTCAAGACTGATTTTTCTACGGTTTTATGGACTGATGAAATGAGAGTGAGTCTTGATGGGCCAGATGGGTGGATTGGTAAAGGGCAGAGAGCTCCAGTCCGACTCAGACGCCAGCCAGGTGGAGGTGGAGTACTGGTTTGGGCTGGAGTACTGGTTTGGGGTGGAGTACTGGTTTGGGGTGGAGTACTGGTTTGGGGTGGAGTACTGGTTTGGGGTGGAGTACTGGTTTGGGGTGGAGTACTGGTTTGGGCTGGAGTACTGGTTTGGGGTGGAGTACTGGTTTGGGCTGGAGTACTGGTTTGGGGTGGAGTACTGGTTTGGGCTGGAGTACTGGTTTGGGCTGGAGTACTGGTTTGGGCTGGAGTACTGGTTTGGGCTGGAGTACTGGTTTGGGCTGGAGTACTGGTTTGGGCTGGAGTACTGGTTTGGGGTGGAGTACTGGTTTGGGGTGGAGTACTGGTTTGGGGTGGAGTACTGGTTTGGGCTGGAGTACTGGTTTGGGCTGGAGTACTGGTTTGGGGTGGAGTACTGGTTTGGGGTGGAGTACTGGTTTGGGCTGGAGTACTGGTTTGGGGTGGAGTACTGGTTTGGGCTGGAGTACTGGTTTGGGGTGGAGTACTGGTTTGGGGTGGAGTACTGGTTTGGGGTGGAGTACTGGTTTGGGCTGGAGTACTGGTTTGGGGTGGAGTACTGGTTTGGGCTGGAGTACTGGTTTGGGGTGGAGTACTGGTTTGGGCTGGAGTACTGGTTTGGGGTGGAGTACTGGTTTGGGGTGGAGTACTGGTTTGGGCTGGAGTACTGGTTTGGGGTGGAGTACTGGTTTGGGCTGGAGTACTGGTTTGGGGTGGAGTACTGGTTTGGGCTGGAGTACTGGTTTGGGCTGGAGTACTGGTTTGGGGTGGAGTACTGGTTTGGGCTGGAGTACTGGTTTGGGGTGGAGTACTGGTTTGGGGTGGAGTACTGGTTTGGGCTGGAGTACTGGTTTGGGCTGGAGTACTGGTTTGGGGTGGAGTACTGGTTTGGGGTGGAGTACTGGTTTGGGCTGGAGTACTGGTTTGGGGTGGAGTACTGGTTTGGGCTGGAGTACTGGTTTGGGGTGGAGTACTGGTTTGGGCTGGAGTACTGGTTTGGGCTGGAGTACTGGTTTGGGCTGGAGTACTGGTTTGGGCTGGAGTACTGGTTTGGGGTGGAGTACTGGTTTGGGCTGGAGTACTGGTTTGGGGTGGAGTACTGGTTTGGGCTGGAGTACTGGTTTGGGCTGGAGTACTGGTTTGGGCTGGAGTACTGGTTTGGGGTGGAGTACTGGTTTGGGCTGGAGTACTGGTTTGGGCTGGAGTACTGGTTTGGGCTGGAGTACTGGTTTGGGCTGGAGTACTGGTTTGGGCTGGAGTACTGGTTTCGGCTGGAGTACTGGTTTGGGGTGGAGTACTGGTTTGGGGTGGAGTACTGGTTTGGGGTGGAGTACTGGTTTGGGCTGGAGTACTGGTTTGGGCTGGAGTACTGGTTTGGGCTGGAGTACTGGTTTGGGGTGGAGTACTGGTTTGGGGTGGAGTACTGGTTTGGGGTGGAGTACTGGTTTGGGGTGGAGTACTGGTTTGGGCTGGAGTACTGGTTTGGGGTGGAGTACTGGTTTGGGCTGGAGTACTGGTTTGGGGTGGAGTACTGGTTTGGGCTGGAGTACTGGTTTGGGCTGGAGTACTGGTTTGGGCTGGAGTACTGGTTTGGGCTGGAGTACTGGTTTGGGGTGGAGTACTGGTTTGGGCTGGAGTAC
This sequence comes from Phoxinus phoxinus, assembly GCF_949152265.1. NCBI lineage: Eukaryota > Metazoa > Chordata > Actinopteri > Cypriniformes > Leuciscidae > Phoxinus > Phoxinus phoxinus. The sequence goes on from NC_136879.1 coordinate 45,149,053, forward strand.
TGGTTTGGGGTGGAGTACTGGTTTGGGGTGGAGTACTGGTTTGGGGTGGAGTACTGGTTTGGGCTGGAGTACTGGTTTGGGCTGGAGTACTGGTTTGGGGTGGAGTACTGGTTTGGGGTGGAGTACTGGTTTGGGCTGGAGTACTGGTTTGGGGTGGAGTACTGGTTTGGGCTGGAGTACTGGTTTGGGGTGGAGTACTGGTTTGGGGTGGAGTACTGGTTTGGGGTGGAGTACTGGTTTGGGGTGGAGTACTGGTTTGGGCTGGAGTACTGGTTTGGGGTGGAGTACTGGTTTGGGCTGGAGTACTGGTTTGGGGTGGAGTACTGGTTTGGGCTGGAGTACTGGTTTGGGGTGGAGTACTGGTTTGGGGTGGAGTACTGGTTTGGGCTGGAGTACTGGTTTGGGGTGGAGTACTGGTTTGGGCTGGAGTACTGGTTTGGGGTGGAGTACTGGTTTGGGCTGGAGTACTGGTTTGGGCTGGAGTACTGGTTTGGGGTGGAGTACTGGTTTGGGCTGGAGTACTGGTTTGGGGTGGAGTACTGGTTTGGGGTGGAGTACTGGTTTGGGCTGGAGTACTGGTTTGGGCTGGAGTACTGGTTTGGGGTGGAGTACTGGTTTGGGGTGGAGTACTGGTTTGGGCTGGAGTACTGGTTTGGGGTGGAGTACTGGTTTGGGCTGGAGTACTGGTTTGGGGTGGAGTACTGGTTTGGGCTGGAGTACTGGTTTGGGCTGGAGTACTGGTTTGGGCTGGAGTACTGGTTTGGGCTGGAGTACTGGTTTGGGGTGGAGTACTGGTTTGGGCTGGAGTACTGGTTTGGGGTGGAGTACTGGTTTGGGCTGGAGTACTGGTTTGGGCTGGAGTACTGGTTTGGGCTGGAGTACTGGTTTGGGGTGGAGTACTGGTTTGGGCTGGAGTACTGGTTTGGGCTGGAGTACTGGTTTGGGCTGGAGTACTGGTTTGGGCTGGAGTACTGGTTTGGGCTGGAGTACTGGTTTGGGCTGGAGTACTGGTTTGGGGTGGAGTACTGGTTTGGGGTGGAGTACTGGTTTGGGGTGGAGTACTGGTTTGGGCTGGAGTACTGGTTTGGGCTGGAGTACTGGTTTGGGCTGGAGTACTGGTTTGGGCTGGAGTACTGGTTTGGGGTGGAGTACTGGTTTGGGGTGGAGTACTGGTTTGGGGTGGAGTACTGGTTTGGGCTGGAGTACTGGTTTGGGGTGGAGTACTGGTTTGGGCTGGAGTACTGGTTTGGGGTGGAGTACTGGTTTGGGCTGGAGTACTGGTTTGGGCTGGAGTACTGGTTTGGGCTGGAGTACTGGTTTGGGGTGGAGTACTGGTTTGGGGTGGAGTACTGGTTTGGGGTGGAGTACTGGTTTGGGCTGGAGTACTGGTTTGGGCTGGAGTACTGGTTTGGGCTGGAGTACTGGTTTGGGCTGGAGTACTGGTTTGGGGTGGAGTACTGGTTTGGGGTGGAGTACTGGTTTGGGGTGGAGTACTGGTTTGGGGTGGAGTACTGGTTTGGGCTGGAGTACTGGTTTGGGCTGGAGTACTGGTTTGGGGTGGAGTACTGGTTTGGGGTGGAGTACTGGTTTGGGGTGGAGTACTGGTTTGGGCTGGAGTACTGGTTTGGGCTGGAGTACTGGTTTGGGGTGGAGTACTGGTTTGGGGTGGAGTACTGGTTTGGGGTGGAGTACTGGTTTGGGCTGGTATCATCAAAGATGAGCTTGTGGGGCCTTTTCGGGTTGAGGATGGAGTCAAGCTTAACTCCCAGTCCTACTGCCAGTTTCTGGAAGACACCTTCTTCAAGCAGTGGTACAGGAAGAAGTCTGCATCCTTCAAGAAAAACATGATTTTCATGCAGGACAATGCTCCATCACACACGGCGTCCAAGTACTCCACAGCGCGGCTGGCAAGAAAGGGTATAAAAGAAGAAGATCTAATGATATGGCCTCCTTGTTCACCTGATCTGAACCCCATTGAGAACCTGTGGTCCATCATCAAATGTGTGATTTACAAGCAGGGAAAACAGTACACCTCTCTGAACAGTGTCTGGGAGGCTGTGGTTGGTGAACCGATCAAAACACTGACAGAATCCATGGATGGCAGGCTTTTGAGTGTCCTTGCAAAGAAAGGTGGCTATATTGGTCACTGATTTGTTTTTGTTTGGTTTTTGAATGTCAGAAATGTATATTTGTGAATGTTGAGATGTTAGATTGGTTTCACTGGTAAAAATAAATAATTGAAATGGGTATATATGTGTTTTTTGTTAAGTTGCCTAATAATTATGCCCAGTAATGTCACCTGCACACACAGATGTCCCCCTATAATAGCTCAAACTAAACACTACTTCCAAAAATATTCAGCTTTGATATTAATGAGTTTTTTGGGTTCATTGAGAACATGGTTGTTGTTCAATAATAAAATTAATCCTCAAAAATACAACTTGCCTAATAATTCTGCACTCCCTGTATAAAAAAACAGTATAGAACTAAAATACAGTACATTCATTTAAAATCTGTCATGTGACACGCGAGGCTGTAGCTCCTGAACGCCGAGCGCGCGAGCGAAGCCTTATCATTAAAGGCCTTTTGTTATTATTAACTAATATAATCAATGATGCACACGACAGACAGAGCAAGCGTGTTTGTGTTCGGTGTTCCTCAGATCATCTGGTGGCTCACGGGCGCATGGCGGAGAAAGACGCGCGGCGGAAGTTCAAGCAGATCGTAGCCGCGGTTTACTTCTGCCATTGCAGAAACATCGTCCACAGAGACCTGAAGGCAGAGAACCTGCTGCTCGACCACAACCTGAACATCAAGATCGCAGGTGTGTGTGTGTGTGTGTGTGTGTGTGTGTGTGTGAGTGTGTGTGTGTGTGTGTGCGTGTGAGTGTGTGTGTGTGTGTGTGCGTGTGAGTGTGTGTGTGTGTGTGTGTGTGTGTGTGTGTGTGTGTGTGAGAGTGCGTGTGAGTGTGAGAGTGCGTGTGTGCGTGTGTGTGTGTGTGTGTGTGTGCGTGTGTGAGTGTGTGTGTGCGTGTGAGTGTGTGTGTGTGCGTGTGCGTGTGAGTGTGTGTGCGTGTGAGTGTGTGTGTGTGTGTGTGTGTGTGTGTGTGAGTGTGTGTGTGTGTGTGAGAGTGCGTGTGAGAGTGCGTGTGTGTGCGTGTGTGAGTGAGTCAGTGAGTGAGTCAGTGAGTGAGTCAGTGAGTGAGTCAGTGAGTGAGTCAGTGAGTGAGTGAGTCAGTGAGTGAGTGAGTCAGTGAGTGAGTGAGTCAGTGAGTGAGTCAGTGAGTGAGTGAGTCAGTGAGTGAGTCAGTGAGTGAGTCAGTGAGTCATTGAGTGAGTGAGTCAGTGAGTGAGTCAGTCAGTGAGTCAGTCAGTGAGTGAGTGAGTGAGTCATTGAGTGAGTGAGTCAGTGAGTGAGTGAGTCAGTGAGTCAGTGAGTGAGTGAGTCAGTGAGTGAGTGAGTCAGTGAGTGTGTGTCTGTGTGTTTCTGGAGTGTATTTGACTCGTCGGTCTCTCTGTGCTCCAGATTTCGGCTTCAGTAATCTGTTTTCTCGAGGACAGCTGCTGAAGACGTGGTGTGGCAGTCCTCCGTATGCGGCGCCAGAGCTCTTCGAGGGGAAGGAGTACGACGGACCAAAAGTGGACATATGGGTAAAGCCAGCGTCTGACTCTGAGTCGGTGCATAAACTGCTTAGACTGGTCTTAAAAGTTAGTCTAGTTCGAGAATGAGTCCATGCGTGGAGCAGTGGAGACGTGTTCACTGGAGTGACGAATCACGCTTCTCCGTCTGCCAATTGTTGTGGTTTCAATCTTTTTATGAAATCACTTCTCAGAGATCTTTGATGCCAGAAATGTTAGACTTTATTCACAAACAAAGCCGAGCGCCCTTCTGCAGAAAAAGACGCTCCAGACATGTGGTCGGCTTCACATATATACCCACATCACTTCCAAAAATGGTCATACATCCTATAGATAGGGTCTTGCACCATGTGACAAACTTAAATAGAATCATCTGCTGCATCAGCATTCTTGACCTTTCTGTAAGCCCCCAAAAGACAAACCAAAGTCACACACAGGGAAATAATGGTGTACAAATATATAGCTGAATTACTTATTTCCTAAATAATAAAATCTTCAACATTCCCTCCTCTGGGGCTTATCTAAGCCCCACTTTTAGTATCCTTTTCCAGAGTGTAGTTTCAAAATCCAGCCCCCTCACTTATGCTACCTAGTGACTAAATCAAGTCACCCAGTCTCTTTTCCAATGACTAGATTATGCGCACCACACTCGGGAGGAGCATTCGAGCCAAACATCTCTCTCCATACATTTTCTTTCTTTCAGTTGTATTTTCTTTTTTTCTTTCAATGGAGAGAGTAAAAGACTTCGAATTCTCCCTAACAAAACAAAAAACATTGTTATAAGTGTGTGGATAAAGTTGGTTCAGCATTGCCTGTTATTGTCACAGTAGAGTATGTTAAACATAAAAATCCCTTATACATTTAAAAGTATTTCTTGTAGTGCAGAATTTCTCTTCGACCCAGACACTTTACGCATCGTAGAGGGTCACCCTTCGGGGAGAGGTTAGGCTAGCACATACACCCAGAGTCTGGCTCGTCAATCATCTTCTCCTTCCTCACTTGAATCATTGTCCAATGCTTGTAAAATCCAATTTTTGTACATTTAAATTTGGTTTATAAGCCCAATCTTAATAATATTGGTTGCCCTTTAAAATTAATTTTCATTATCTTGATATTTCAGCATTTCCATTTGTTTAACAATGATTTTACCAACTAATGATCTTACTATGGGAAGTACACAACAGAATAATAACCACCTTTCAATATTGCAACTTCAGAAAACATTCCTAATTTAGCAAACCATGTTCATACTCCTCCAAACTTCAAATCAAGTTTTTCTTAACTTTTTGTTCTTAAACTTTTTTGACTTATTCCTGTATTCGCTAAATGTTCCTCCCTGCTCAGTATTATTTGGTAAACGTGCAACACTGATCTTCAAACATAAGTCCTTCTACTTTTCTCATGTAATTGTTTTCCTCCTAATGCAGACAAAGCATTACAGTAAATCTCTGCTGATTTATAATAAATAATTTATTCATTCTGCGTTTTTATTTTTCGTGATCCATATGAATTTTGAATTTAAAATAGGGCTGGGTTAAATACCTATTTTTCTCATTTTCAATTGCTTCTTTTAATGAAGGAATATCAATTATTAAATTCGAAGAATCAATCTTTTAGTCAATCATTTTTAGTTGATGAACGAACAGAACATTGTAGTGCACCTTTTATCCTTTAAATCGCTTTGTGCTTCGTTATAAAGTTTCATATTTTAAATTCTGTCTATTTTATTACCAAATTCAAACAACAAATAGTATTTGGACTTTTTTAATCTTGCGTTATAGCTCCTCATTGGAGCTCCTCAGTTCAAGCGGTTCTTAACTGAATATCTTTTCTTCCTTTCTACTAATTTCTAAATAAACTCATGAATAATCTAGTTATGTCCCATGTAATCACTCAAACTACGAAAGCTTCAGAGCAATGTTACATTTACCTCATAAAAGTCATTCAATAAACTCATTAGACAATTAGAACAAATAACTCTAGAAAATAACTTTTCCACTACCTTACATATTGATTATATGTACATTTCTTTTTTCTGTAAATCTAAAACCATCATTTTCATATCAACCATTTAAAACATAAAGCATTATAACTTAATTATTATTAAAACTTCCTTGTGTGCAATTTAAGTGTTCGTATACAATTCATTTTAATCTTCAATATTCTTGGAATAACTTGCTAACCCATTATCTGAATTTATTTCTGATAGCATTTCAAATCTAAGGAATACTTCTCTGTTAGAAATCTCATTTCTACATCTGCCCCTCCTCTGCTAATATCATTGCCTTTACCCGTCTATATCATGTCCACATAATCCATTATCAAACGTTTTAATAGTCCTTGTCGCCTATTTGTGTCGCTGTTCCTTTCTTAACTTTATTTTTGGCACAAATTTCACATGTGGACAGATTTGCCATTTAATTTTCATTTTTTCCTTATTCTTAATCTCTCCTTATTCCCCCCTTGCGCACTGGTCAAAACCATTGCGCATCTGGATTGAGAATATTCAAAAGTGATGTTGGTGTAACAATCTGTTCTTCATGTGAATGTCAAATATCTTTTTTTTACCCTCCTCTGGTACCATAGATTGTTCTTAAGTGCCTGCTTGTTATTGAATTCGATTAACTTCCAATTAAATTTGTCGTTCTATTAGCACTACTTAATATTTTATTTATTTAGTCAATAGCATAATGAATCATAACATAATCTTATGAATTAAAATTAAAATCGAATATTTGGTAATAGCCAGTCTTAATACTTGTTTTAATTTCAACTGTAGCCTTAAACTAATTAGGTATACCCCTGTATACCCCTGTATCTTTTGGATCTTTTTAAAATGTCTTTTAGTTCTTTTTTTTCTTTTTTTCCTTTATGAATTGTCTTAATTCCCATTATTCTATGTAAATTTCTTGAATTAGTCGTTAACATTCATTTTATCATCATACCATACATTTTTTCTCTTCAATAATTTTTTCTGGTGGGGTTATTATTAGGTTGCTACTAAGTCTATTCAAGGGCTTTAACATTACATTTTTAGAAAAGTTTGGTTGATGTTGAGTATTGTCTGAACTTGTACTCATCTCTTTCACTCTGTTGCTTCTCTTCTTTGCACAACTCCTTGTGAATCTCCCACTTTCTGCAACTTTTCATTCCTGTGAATTTGGTTAAGTTTGTCTCCTTTTTCCATTCATGTTGATCTTTGTGAGTTGTTGCAATGGGTTGTTTCCTCTCATTTGCAAGGGAAGATCATTGTTCCCTCACTTTCTGTTGTCGAGGGGGTTGAGGCTTGTTGGTGTATTTTAAGTCTTTTGAGCCTCTTCTGAGATTACAATGCACAGTCACTGGTTCTTTGTTAGAACCATCCCAGAAACCTTCCTGGAAGTGAGCTACTGTCATCTGTGAATGAAATCTTAATTATTTATGTTAGTGACAACAACATATATTAAATCATCTGCTCATCTGGCCCATTGTCCTCCTCGGTGTTACCTGTAGAATGGTCATGTGGGCTGAGTGGTTTCCTTTCATTATCAGCAGGGCTTGAACCCATATATTCCCTTTATTTTTCATAAATTTGGCTTTTTATCTTCATATTTGCACCTTCTTTACATTTTTCTCACATTCAATTTCAAATGTACTTTTTACAATTAGTCAACTCAACTCAGTTATCTCATGGTTTTGAGTCCCACTATCAGCACACTATTCATCTTGGACAACACTCAACCCACTTTACAAGACAAAAGTTACAAGACATTATTTCATACTTTTGACAAATAATCAGCTCCATCACGATATGCTGAAAAGAAAAGTCAGATGTGTTATGCTCCATCATGATATCACAATATGCTGAAAAGAAAGTCAGATTTGTTATGCTCCATCATGATATCACAATATGCTGAAAAGAAAGTCAGATGTGTTATGCTCCATCATGATATTCTGAAAGGAAAGTAAGATGTGTTATACGCTGCGCAAAATGTGGCACTGTTTTTTCCCCTTTTTTTCTATTGCCACTACAGTTTCAACCAGGAAATTTAACCAAATTCATCCATGGTCATTATTTTATTGGGCAGAATTTGCCCTGTGGGCCCACATATTCAATTTTCAATACAGCTGTATTGGCAAAATAATTGATTTGCCTCAGTGTCTCTTCAAACTCAATCTCTCACTCCATTCATACTGTCACACGCATTGGCCAACACACACTCCAGTGGCTGCTAAAGCAGGTTCTGCTCTAAATGCAGAACTTATAATTTTAGCTGTGGAATGCCTCAGGTCAACACAACTATGTCCAATCACTATTGAGAAGTTTCCATGATCATAAGGTTTCCGTTTAACACCGGTTGTACAAAACCTTTTTTCTTTTTATAAACTCGAATATCCTCTATATTTTAGAATAATAGGCCTAGTTGGTCTAATTTTTCTTTCATATTATTTTATCTTTGCTCATGAGCTGCTTTTAAGAAGAAATTGGAGATCTCTGCATAATCTTGGATTCTTGGCCAGTTACATTTCCAACTCATTATCCCAGTTTTGACTTTTGTGATTTTATAATTTTGGACTTTTGAAGTAACTTTTTCCTCCAATCTATCTCTGGAAATTACCAAAACAAGATGGAGTGACCAGTATCATTGCTTTGTCAACAATAGTAATCATGCTTTTACAATAATAATCATGCTTTGACATTTTGTCTTTCTTTTTCTTTGCCAGAGAATAATTCTATAATGCTTTTAGCCCTATAGTTGTTTAATCTAATAGCCCTCACTATACCAAATCCAGCCTCCGTTCTAATTATTTGGTGAGTTTGAGCACCCACTTCTGTCTGTCAACATATTTTCTTTTTCTTATAGGGCTGGACTTGTACCTACTGAAAAAGCAGAGAGGGTTAGTTTAGCAGAGAATATAAAGAATTGCTCTTAGACCAGTGAATAATCAAAATGAATAAAGTTAATATAATAATTAACCAACTTTGAAGCCGTCTCTGGTGATCATTGAAGTGGCCACACCTGGTTTGCCCGAAAGGGAAGCGATGTCAGTTCTTCTGTTTTTAGATCATCAGTCTGTTGAAGCTTCTTGGCTGTCGCTCTGCATGTGTCGTCAGCCGATGCTGTCACTCAAAGGCCTGTTAGGCTATGTTGTTTCTCTGCCTCTTCTCAGTTTGGGCTTTGAAGTTGATCCTGCCTGAGTTTTGCATCTCAGGATTTTCTCTTTGTGCTTAGGAAAAGTCTCAAGTGAAAGTTTCACCTTTTCCATCATTAAATCAGTCTTTCTCCTTGTTGAGCTTTCCAGAAAGTCAATTTCAGGAGGGGAGCAGAAAGCCCCTCACCCACTTCTGTCTGCTTCTTTCTGCAGTCGTGTCTTTGACCTTTGGCCTCTTGTTGCTTTCATTGAAACTGTCAGTGAAGCCATCTGAAATTTGAACACTCAGAGATCTGCATGAATCAAATTTAACTTTTAACTAGTTTCAATTGTGTCTGAGCTATCAGCTCTTTATCTAAAGTCCACTTTTTAACCATCTTTTTTTTTTTTTACTAGTTCTTTTACATAAAAAATCTCACTGGTTGACAACAGCAGTTCTTCCATTCTATTTTTAGTAAAGCAAGTTCTTCATTGCAGGAAAAAGCAAGCTATTTCTGTTTTTCAATATCAGCAATAATCTAACTTTGATAATCTAAGTATAATTAACTTTTCCCTATCATAAAATCAGCTTTAATCTTTATTCTATTTTTGCATGCTGTGTTCAAATAATCTAGCATGGTGAATAACATTTTTCTCAACCAACATCAAGGAATTCCTCTTATCTTTTCTTTTTAATTATTGAATCAACAATTCCCATTTACTACAATTCTAAGATTCCTGTAAA
>NC_136879.1:45163547-45173547 GCF_949152265.1 Phoxinus phoxinus
GGCCGGTAATGTTATAAACGTGCAGATTAAGGGCCGGTAATGTTATAATCGTGCAGATTAAGGGCCGGTAATGTTATAATCGTGCAGGAAAATAAGATCCTCTTCATTCGTCAGAAGGGGAGTGAAATCTGATTGGCTTATTTTTTGTCATGTTTGCAGAGAAAGGCTCGCCAGAACAGAGTTACTGGGTTTCACTTTTCATGTTTTCTGTGTTGGTAGAACCACCGGGACCCGATTATTGCACTTACACACGGGATAAGTCCGATTTTCATGATATGTCCACTTTAATGCAGATTGATGTTTTCTGTGTTGGTAGAAGCACCGTGGACCCGATTATAGCACTTGCACAGTATGAGAAAAGTCAGATTTTGATGATATGTCCCCTTTAAATGCTGTGGAATGGAATTGTGGGGCGATTTTGTTGGAGTTGAAAGGGATGTGGTTATGTGATAAGATATGCACTATGTTTGTGTGTCTGTCCCACAGGATCAGAGTAACGCCATCAGTATGACGGTACCGCAAGTCCAGCTCATAAACCCAGAGAATCAGATCGTTGAGGTGAGCGTCAGAGTCACATTCAGTCAGAATAAAAAGTGTGGACTCATTTACAGTTGATGAGTATCAGGACACAGGATGGATCTTCAAATCCGCAGTGTGTCATGACCCGTGTGTGTGTGTGTTTCAGACTGACGGGCCGATGGCTCTGGACAGCGATGAGGGAGAAGAGCCCAGTCCAGAGGCGATGGCCCGATACCTGTCCATGAGGCGCCACACTGTAGGCGTTCCCGACCCCAGGTACCTCACATCTCATATGATGCTTGTGTTTTTCCTGTCTATATTTGCTGCATTTTACTCCAGCTGGAGTTATGGCTTAACAAGCCCCTCCCACCCAACCAAAGTCCCTCCCAGTTGACTCTAAACCCCTCCCACCCAACCAAAGTCCCTCCCAGTTGACTCTAAACCCCTCCCACCCAACCAAAGTCCCTCCCAGTTGACTCTAAACCCCTCCCACCCAACCAAAGTCCATCCCAGTTGACTCTAAACCACTCTCACCTCTCTAAAGTCCCTCCCAGTTGACTCTAAACCCCTCCCACCTAACCAAAGTCCCTCCCAGTTGACTCTAAACCACTCTCACCTCACTAAAGTCCCTCCCAGTTGACTCTAAACCACTCTCACCTCACTAAAGTCCCTCCAAGTTCACTCTAAACCACTCTCACCTCACTAAAGTCCCTCCAAGTTCACTCTAAACCACTCTCACCTCACTAAAGTTGCTCCCAGTTCACTCTAAACCACTCTCACCTCACTAAAGTCGCTCCCAGTTCACTCTAAACCACTCTCACCTCACTAAAGTTGCTCCCAGTTCACTCTAAAACCTTTTCACCTCACTAAAGTTGCTCCCAGTTCACTCTAAACCACTCTCATCTCACTAAAGTCCCTCCCAGTTCCCTCTAAACCACTCTCACCTCACTAAAGTCCCTCCCAGTACCCTCTAAACCACTCTCACCTCACTAAAGCCCCTTCCTGTTCTCTCTAATCCACTCTCACCTCACTAAAGCCCCTTCCTGTTCTCTCTAATCCACTCTCACCTCAATAAAGTTGCTCCCAGTTCCCTCTAAACCATTCTCACCTCTCTAAAGTCCCTCCCAGTTCACTCTAAACCACTCTCACCTCACTAAAGTCCCTCCCAGTTCCCTCTAAACCACTCTCACCTCACTAAAGCCCCTCCCAGTTCACTCTAAACCGCTCTCACATCACTAAAGTCCCTCCCAGTTCCCTCTAGACCACTCTCACCTCACTAAAGCCCCTCCCAGTTCACTCTAAACCACTCTCTCCTCACTAAAGCTCCTCCCAGTTCACTCTAAACCACTCTCACCTCGCTAAAGTTGCTCCCAGTTCACTCTAAACCACTCTCACCTCACTAAAGTCCCTCCCAGTTCCCTCTAAACCACTCTCACCTCACTAAAGTTGCTCCCAGTTCACTCTAAACCACTCTCACCTCACTAAAGTCCCTCCCAGTTCCCTCTAAACCACTCTCACCTCACTAAAGTCCCTCCCAGTTCACTCTAAACCACTCTCACCTCACTAAAGTCCCTCCCAGTTCCCTCTAAACCACTCTCACCTCACTAAAGCCCCTCCCAGTTCACTCTAAACCACTCTCACCTCACTAAAGCCCCTCCCAGTTCACTCTAAACCACTCTCACCTCACTAAAGTCCCTCCCAGTTCCCTGTAAACCACTCTCACCTCACTAAAGCCCCTCCCAGTTCACTCTAAACCACTCTCTCCTCACTAAAGTCCCTCCCAGTTCACACTAAACCACTCTCACCTCACTAAAGCCCCTCCCAGTTCACTCTAAACCACTCTCACCTCACTAAAGTCCCTCCCAATTCCCTCTAAACCACTCTCTCCTCACTAAATTCCATCCCAGTTCACTCTAAACCACTCTCACCTAACTAAAGTCCCTCCCAGTTCACTCTAAACCACTCTCACCTCACTAAAGTCCCTCCCAGTTCCCTCTAAACCACTCTCACCTCACTAAAGCCCCTCCCAGTTCACTCTAAACCGCTCTCACATCACTAAAGTCCCTCCCAGTTCCCTCTAGACCACTCTCACCTCACTAAAGCCCCTCCCAGTTCACTCTAAACCACTCTCTCCTCACTAAAGCTCCTCCCAGTTCACTCTAAACCACTCTCACCCAACCAAAGTCCCTCCCAGTTCCCTGTAAACCACTCTCACATCACTAAAGTCAATCCTAGTTCACTCTAAACCCCTCCCACCCAACCAAAGTCCCTCCCAGTTCACAATAAACCACTCTTACCTCACTAAAGCCCCTCCCAGTTCAATCTAAACCACTCTCACATCACTAAAGTCAATCCTAGTTCACTCTAAACCCCTCCCACCCAACCAAAGTCCCTCCCAGTTCACTCTAAACAACTCTCACCTCACTAAAGTTGCTCCCAGTTCACTCTAAACCCTTTTCACCTCACTAAAGTTGCTCCCAGTTCCCTCTAAACCACTCTCACCTCACTAAAGCCCCTCCCAGTTCCCTCTAAACCACTCTCACCTCACTAAAGTCCCTCCCAGTTCACACTAAACCACTCTCACCTCACTAAAGTCCCTCCCAGTTGACTCTAAACCACTCTCACCTCACTAAAGTCCCTCCCAGTTCCCTCTAAACCACTCTCACCTCACTAAAGCCCCTCCCAGTTCACTCTAAACCACTCTCTCCTCACTAAAGTCCCTCCCAGTTCACACTAAACCACTCTCACCTCACTAAAGCCCCTCCCAGTTCACTCTAAACCACTCTCACCTCACTAAAGTCCCTCCCAATTCCCTCTAAACCACTCTCACCTCACTAAAGCCCCTCCCAGTTCACTCTAAACCACTCTCACCTCACTAAAGCCCCTCCCAGTTCACTCTAAACCACTCTCACCTCACTAAAGCCCCTCCCAGTTCACTCTAAACCACTCTCACCTCACTAAAGTCCCTCCCAGTTCACTCTAAACCACTCTCACCTCACTAAAGTCCCTCCCAGTTCACTCTAATCCACTCTCACCTCACTAAAGTCCCTCCCAGTTCACTCTAAACCACTCTCACCTCACTAAAGCCCCTCCCAGTTCACTCTAAACCACTCTCACCTCACTAAAGCCCCTCCCAGTTCACTCTAAACCACTCTCACCTCACTAAAGCCCCTCCCAGTTCACTCTAAACCACTCTCACCTCACTAAAGCCCCTCCCAGTTCACTCTAAACCACTCTCACCTCACTAAAGTCCCTCCCAGTTCACTCTAAACCACTCTCACCTCACTAAAGTCCCTCCCAATTCCCTCTAAACCACTCTCACCTCACTAAAGCCCCTCCCAGTTCACTCTAAACCACTCTCACCTCACTAAAGCCCCTCCCAGTTCACTCTAAACCACTCTCACCTCACTAAAGCCCCTCCCAGTTCACTCTAAACCACTCTCACCTCACTAAAGTCCCTCCCAATTCACTCTAAACCACTCTCACCTCACTAAAGCCCCTCCCAGTTCACTCTAAACCACTCTCACCTCACTAAAGTCCCTCCCAGTTCACTCTAAACCACTCTCACCTCACTAAAGCCCCTCCCAGTTCACTCTAAACCACTCTCACCTCACTAAAGTCCCTCCCAGTTCACTCTAAGCCCCTGTCACCTCACTAAATTCCATCCCAGTTCACTCTAAACCACTCTCACCTAACTAAAGTCCCTCCCAGTTCAATCTAAACCACTCTCACCTCACTAAAGTCAATCCTAGTTCACTCTAAACCCCTGTCACCTCACTAAATTCCATCCCAGTTCACTCTAAACCACTCTCACCTAACTAAAGTCCCTCCCAGTTCACTCTAAACCAATCTCACCTCACTAAAGTCATTCCTAGTTCACTCTAAACCACTCTCACCTCACTAAAGCCCCTCCCAGTTCACTCTAAACCACTCTCACCTCACTAAATTCCCTCCCAGTTCACTTTAAACCACTCTCACCTCACTAAAGTCCCTCCCAGTTGACTCTAAACCACTCTCACCTCACTAAAGTCCCTCCAAGTTCACTCTAAACCACTCTCACCTCACTAAAGTCCCTCCCAGTTGACTCTAAACCACTCTCACCTCACTAAAGTTGCTCCCAGTTCACTCTAAACCACTCTCACCTCACTAAAGTTGCTCCCGGTTCACTCTAAACCACTCTCACCTCACTAAAGTCGCTCCCAGTTCACTCTAAACCACTCTCACCTCACTAAAGTTGCTCCCAGTTCACTCTAAACCCTTTTCACCTCACTAAAGTTGCTCCCAGTTCACTCTAAACCACTCTCACCTCACTAAAGTCCCTCCCAGTTCCCTCTAAACCACTCTCACCTCACTAAAGTTGCTCCCGGTTCACTCTAAACCACTCTCACCTCACTAAAGTCGCTCCCAGTTCACTCTAAACCACTCTCACCTCACTAAAGTTGCTCCCAGTTCACTCTAAACCCTTTTCACCTCACTAAAGTTGCTCCCAGTTCACTCTAAACCACTCTCACCTCACTAAAGTCCCTCCCAGTTCCCTCTAAACCTTTCTCACCTCACTAAAGTTGCTCCCAGTTCACTCTAAACCACTCTCACCTCACTAAAGTCCCTCCCAGTTCCCTCTAAACCACTCTCACCTCACTAAAGTCCCTCCCAGTTCACTCTAAACCACTCTCACCTCACTAAAGCCCCTCCCAGTTCCCTCTAAACCACTCTCACCTCACTAAAGCCCCTCCCAGTTCACTCAAAACCACTCTTACCTCACTAAAGTCCCTCCCAGCTCACTCTAAACCACTCTCACCTCACTAAAGTCCCTCCTAGTTCACTCTAAACCACTCTCACCTCACTAAAGTCCCTCCTAGTTCACTCTGAACCACTCTCACCTCACTAAAGCCCCTCCCAGTTCACTCTAAACCACTCTCACCTCACTAAAGCCCCTCCCAGTTCCCTCTAAACCACTCTCACTTCACTAAAGCCCCTCCCAGTTCACTCTAAACCACTCTCACCTCACTAAAGCCCCTCCCAGTTCACTCTAAACCACTCTCTCCTCACTAAAGTCCCTCCCAGTTCACAATAAACCACTCTTACCTCACTAAAGCCCCTCCCAGTTCACTCTAAACCACTCTCACCTCACTAAAGTCCCTCCCAATTCCCTCTAAACCACTCTCACCTCACTAAAGCCCCTCCCAGTTCACTCTAAACCACTCTCACCTCACTAAAGTCCCTCCCAGTTCACTCTAAACCACTCTCACCTCACTAAAGCCCCTCCCAGTTCACTCTAAACCACTCTCACCTCACTAAAGTTGCTCCCAGCTCACTCTAAACCACTCTCACCTCACTAAAGTCCATCCCAGTTCACTCTAAACCACTCTCACCTCACTAAAGTCCCTCCCAGTTCACTCTAAACCCCTGTCACCTCACTAAATTCCATCCCAGTTCACTCTAAACCACTCTCACCTAACTAAAGTCCCTCCCAGTTCAATCTAAACCACTCTCACCTCACTAAAGTCAATCCTAGTTCACTCTAAACCACTCTCACCTCACTAAAGTCAATCCTAGTTCACTCTAAACCGCTCTCACCTCACTAAAGTCCCTCCCAGTTGACTCTAAACCAATCTTACCTCACTAAAGTCTCTCCCGGTTCATTCTAAACCACTCTTACCTCACTAATGTCCCTCCCAGTTCACTCTAAACCACTCTCACCTCACTAAAGTCAATCCCAGTTAACTCTAAACCATTCTCACCTCACTAAAGTCCCTTCCAGTTCACTCTAAACCACTCTCACCTCACTAAAGTCCCTCCTAGTTCACTCTAAACCATTCTCACCTCACTAAAGTCCCTTCCAGTTCACTCTAAACCACTCTCACCTCACTAAAGTCCCTCCCAGTTCACTCTAAACCACTCTCACCTCACTAAAGTCCCTCCCAGTTCACTCTAAACCCCTCTCACCTCACTAAAGTCCCTCCTAGTTCACTCTAAACCACTCTCACCTCACTAAAGTCCCTCCCAGTTCACTCTAAACCACTCTCACCTCACTAAAGTCCCTCCCAGCTCACTCTAAACCACTCTTACCTCACTAAAGTCCCTCCCAGCTCACTCTAAACCACTCTCACCTCACTAAAGTCCCTCCCAGTTCACTCTAAACCACTCTCACCTCACTAAAGTCCCTCCCAGTTCACTCTAAACCACTCTCACCTCACTAAAGTCCCTCCCAGTTCACTCTAAACCCCTCTCACCTCACTAAAGTCCCTCCTAGTTCACTCTAAACCACTCTCACCTCACTAAAGTCCCTCCCAGTTCACTCTAAACCACTCTCACCTCACTAAAGTCCCTCCCAGCTCACTCTAAACCACTCTTACCTCACTAAAGTCCCTCCCAGCTCACTCTAAACCACTCTCACCTCACTAAAGTCCCTCCTAGTTCACTCTAAACCACTCTCACCTCACTAAAGTCCCTCCTAGTTCACTCTGAACCACTCTCACCTCACTAAAGTCCCTCCCAGTTCACTCTAAACCACTCTCACCTCACTAAAGTCCCTCCCAGCTCACTCTAAACCACTCTTACCTCACTAAAGTCCCTCCCAGCTCACTCTAAACCACTCTCACCTCACTAAAGTTACTCCCAGTTCCCTCTAAACCACTCTCACATCACTAAAGTCCCTCCCAGCTCACTCTAAACCACTCTCACCTCACTAAAGCCCCTCCCAGTTCATTCTAAACCACTCTCACATCACTAAAGTCCATCCCAGTTCACTCTTAACCACTCTTACCTCACTAAAGTCCCTCCCAGTTCATTCTAAACCACTCTCACCTCACTAAAGCCCCTCCCAGTTCATTCTAAACCACTCTCACATCACTAAAGTCCCTCCCAGCTCACTCTAAACCACTCTCACCTCACTAAAGCCCCTCCCAGTTCATTCTAAACCACTCTCACATCACTAAAGTCCCTCCCAGCTCACTCTAAACCACTCTCACCTCACTAAAGCCCCTCCCAGTTCATTCTAAACCACTCTCACATCACTAAAGTCCCTCCCAGCTCACTCTAAACCACTCTCACCTCACTAAAGCCCCTCCCAGTTCATTCTAAACCACTCTCACATCACTAAAGTCCATCCCAGTTCACTCTTAACCACTCTCACGTCACTCAAGTCCCTTCCAGTTCACTCTAAACCCCTCTCACCTCACTAATGCCCCTCCCAGTTCACTCTAAACCACTCTCACCTCACTAAAGTCCCTCCCAGTTCACTCTAAACCCCTTTTACCTCACTAAAGTCCATCCCAGTTCACTCTAAACCCTTTTCACCTCACTAAAGTCCATCCCAGTTCACTCTAATCCACTCTCACCTCACTAAAGTCCCTCCCAGTTCACTCTAAACCCCTTTTACCTCACTAAAGTCCCTCCCAGTTCACTCTAAACCCCTCTCACCTCACTAAAGTCCATCCCAGTTCACTCTAAACCCCTCACCTCACTAAAGTCCATCCCAGTTCACTCTAAACCACTCTCACCTCACTAAAGTCCCTCCCAGTTCACTCTAAACCCCTCTCACCTCAGTAAAGTCCATCCCAGTTCACTCTAAACCCCTCTCACCTCAGTAAAGTCCATCCCAGTTCACTCTAAACCCCTCTCACCTCAGTAAAGTCCATCCCAGTTCACTCTAAACCACTCTCACCTCACTAAAGTCCCTCCCAGTTCACTCTAAACCCCTCTCACCTCAGTAAAGTCCATCCCAGTTCACTCTAAACCCCTCTCACCTCACTAAAGTCCATCCCAGTTCACTCTAAACCAGTTGTCTCAAACCGGTTCCACGGAGGGCCTAGTGTATGGAGGTTTTTGGTCTTTCCCTTCAATTAGTGCCCAATTAAGACCTAGACTACCAGGTGAGGGGAGATCTTAACCAATTAGTGACCTACTCAATCAGTTTGGTTCAAGGTAAAAGAGAAAACCTGCATACACTAGGCCCTCCGTGGAACCGGTTTGAGACAACTGCTCTAAACCACTCTCACCTCACTAAAGTCCATCCCAGTTCAATCTAAACCACTCTCACCTCACTAAAGTCCATCCCAGTTCACTCCAAACCCCTTTCACCTAAGTAAAGTCCCTCCCAGTTCAATCTAAACCACTCTCACCTCACTAAAGTCCCTCCCAGTTCACTCTAAACCCCTCTCACCTAAGTAAAGTCCCTCCCAGTTCAATCTAAACCACTCTCACCTCACTAAAGTTCCTCCCAGTTCACTCTAAACCCCTCTCACCTAAGTAAAGTCCCTCCCAGTTCAATCTAAACCACTCTCACCTCACTAAAGTCCCTCCCAGTTCAATCTAAACCACTCTCACCTCACTAAAGTCCATCCCAGTTCAATCTAAACCACTCTCACCTCACTAAAGTCCATCCCAGTTCACTCTAAACCACTCTCACCTCACTAAAGTCCCTCCCAGTTCAATCTAAACCACTCTCACCTCACTAAAGTCCCTCCCAGTTCAATCTAAACCACTCTCACCTCACTAAAGTCCATCCCAGTTCACTCTAAACCACTTTCACCTCACTAAAGCCCCTCCCAGTTCACTCTAAACCACTCTCACCTCACTAAAGTCCATCCCAGTTCACTCTAAACCACTCTCACCTCACTAAAGTTCCTCCCAGTTCAATCTAAACCACTCTCACCTCACTAAAGCCCCTCCCAGTTCACTCTAAACCACTCTCACCTCACTAAAGTCCATCCCAGTTCACTCTAAACCACTCTCACCTCACTAAAGTCCCTCCCAGTTCAATCTAAACCACTCTCACCTCACTAAAGTCCCTCCCAGTTCACTCTAAACCCCTCTCACCTCAGTAAAGTCCCTCCCAGTTCAATCTAAACCACTCTCACCTCACTAAAGTCCCTCCCAGTTCAATCTAAACCACTCTCACCTCACTAAAGCCCCTCCCAGTTCACTCTAAACCACTCTCACATCACTAAAGTCCCTCCCAGTTCCCTCTAAACCACTCTCACCTCACTAAAGTTCATCCCAGTTCACTCTAAACCCTTTGTACCTCTCTAAAGTCCTTCCCAGTTTACTCTAAACCAATCTCACCTCACTAAAGTCCATCCCATTGTACTGATGTTGTATGTGTGTTTGTGTTTCTCAGGGGAGAGATACAGGATGATCTTCAGAAACTGGCCCCTGGGTTTCCTCGTGTGGCCCCTCAGCCGCCCTTCCCTCAGCTTGTTCCCACAATGGCACAGATGCATCTGATGCCCACCCAGAACATGCAGCCCACACAGCAGCTAGAGTACAAGGTACAACTCACTCACTCACTCACTCACTCACTCGCTCACACACTCACTCACTCGCTCACACACTCACTCACTCACTCACTCACTCACTCACTCACTGACTCGCTCACACACTCACTCACTCGCTCGCTCACTCACTCACACACTCACTCACTCACTCACTCACTCGCACACTCACTCACTCACTCACTCACTGACTCGCTCACACACTC
>NC_136879.1:45178547-45183547 GCF_949152265.1 Phoxinus phoxinus
TCATAAAAGTGCATCTGTCATCATAAAAGTGCATCTGTCCATCATAAAAGTGCATCTGTCCATCATAAAAGTGCATCTGTCCATCATAAAAGTGCATCTGTCCATCATATCCATCATAAAAGTGTATCTGTCCATCATATCCATCATAAAAGTGCATCTGTCCATCATAAAAGTGCATCTGTCCATCATAAAAGTGCATCTGTCCATCATAAAAGTGCATCTGTCCATCATAAAAGTGCATCTGTCCATCATAAAAGTGCATCTGTCCATCATAAAAGTGCATCTGTCATCATAAAAGTGCATCTGTCCATCATAAAAGTGCATCTGTCATCATAAAAGTGCATCTGTCCATCATAAAAGTGCATCTGTCCATCATAAAAGTGCATCTGTCCATCATAAAAGTGCATCTGTCCATCATAAAAGTGCATCTGTCCATCATAAAAGTGCATCTGTCATCATAAAAGTGCATCTGTCCATCATAAAAGTGCATCTGTCCATCATAAAAGTGCATCTGTCCATCATATCCATCATAAAAGTGTATCTGTCCATCATATCCATCATAAAAGTGCATCTGTCCATCATAAAAGTGCATCTATCATCATAAAAGTGCATCTGTCCATCATAAAAGTGCATCTGTCCATCATAAAAGTGCATCTGTCATCATAAAAGTGCATCTGTCCATCATAAAAGTGCATCTGTCCATCATAAAAGTGCATCTGTCCATCATATCCATCATAAAAGTGTATCTGTCCATCATATCCATCATAAAAGTGCATCTGTCCATCATAAAAGTGCATCTGTCCATCATAAAAGTGCATCTGTCCATCATAAAAGTGCATCTGTCCATCATAAAAGTGCATCTGTCCATCATAAAAGTGCATCTGTCCATCATAAAAGTGCATCTGTCCATCATATCCATCATAAAAGTGCATCTGTCCATCATAAAAGTGCATCTGTCCATCATATCCATCATAAAAGTGTATCTGTCCATCATATCCATCATAAAAGTGCATCTGTCCATCATAAAAGTGTATCTGTCCATCATAACCATCATAAAAGTGCATCTGTCCATCATAAAAGTGCATCTGTCCATCATATCCATCATAAAAGTGTATCTGTCCATCATATCCATCATAAAAGTGCATCTGTCCATCATAAAAGTGTATCTGTCCATCATATCCATCATAAAAGTGCATCTGTCCATCATAAAAGTGCATCATATCCATCATAAAAGTGCATCTGTCCATCATAAAAGTGCATCTGTCCATCATAAAAGTGCATCTGTCATCATAAAAGTGCATCTGTCCATCATAAAAGTGTATCTGTCCATCATAAAAGTGTATCTGTCCATCATAAAAGTGCATCTGTCCATCATAAAAGTGTATCTGTCCATCATAAAAGTGCATCTGTCCATCATAAAAGTGCATCTGTCCTATCATAAAAGTGTATCTGTCCATCATATCCATCATAAAAGTGCATCTGTTCATCATAAAAGTGCATATAGCTATAGTACTAAACAGCCATCCAGAGCCATTATAAAGCTGGAAGAGCAGGACATTATGTAATATAACTCGTGTTCGTCTGACAGAAGAGTGTCGCGTGTGTTCGTCTGACAGAAGAGTGTCGCGTGTGTTCGTCTGACAGGAGAGTGTCGTGTGTGTTCGTCTGACAGAAGAGTGTCGTGTGTGTTCGTCTGACAGGAGAGTGTCGTGTGTGTTCGTCTGACAGGAGAGTGTCGTGTGTGTTCGTCTGACAGGAGAGTGTCGCGTGTGTTCGTCTGACAGAAGAGTGTCGCGTGTGTTCGTCTGACAGAAGAGTGTCGTGTGTGTTCGTCTGACAGAAGAGTGTCGTGTGTGTTCGTCTGACAGGAGAGTGTCGCGTGTGTTCGTCTGACAGAAGAGTGTCGTGTGTGTTCGTCTGACAGAAGAGTGTCGTGTGTGTTCGTCTGACAGGAGAGTGTCGTGTGTGTGTTCGTCTGACAGGAGAGTGTCGCGTGTGTTCGTCTGACAGAAGAGTGTCGCGTGTGTTCGTCTGACAGAAGAGTGTCGTGTGTGT
Organism: Phoxinus phoxinus; assembly: GCF_949152265.1. Taxonomy (NCBI): domain Eukaryota; kingdom Metazoa; phylum Chordata; class Actinopteri; order Cypriniformes; family Leuciscidae; genus Phoxinus; species Phoxinus phoxinus. The sequence goes on from NC_136879.1 coordinate 45,180,603, forward strand.
TCGTCTGACAGAAGAGTGTCGTGTGTGTTCGTCTGACAGAAGAGTGTCGTGTGTGTTCGTCTGACAGAAGAGTGTCGTGTGTGTTCGTCTGACAGGAGAGTGTCGTGTGTGTTCGTCTGACAGGAGAGTGTCGTGTGTGTTCGTCTGACAGAAGAGTGTCGTGTGTGTTCGTCTGACAGAAGAGTGTCGTGTGTGTTCGTCTGACAGGAGAGTGTCGTGTGTGTTCGTCTGACAGAAGAGTGTCGTGTGTGTTCGTCTGACAGAAGAGTGTCGTGTGTGTTCGTCTGACAGAAGAGTGTCGTGTGTGTTCGTCTGACAGAAGAGTGTCTTGTGTGTTCGTCTGACAGGAGAGTGTCGTGTGTGTTCGTCTGACAGGAGAGTGTCGTGTGTGTTCGTCTGACAGGAGAGTGTCGTGTGTGTTCGTCTGACAGGAGAGTGTCGTGTGTGTTCGTCTGACAGAAGAGTGTCGTGTGTGTTCGTCTGACAGGAGAGTGTCGCGTGTGTTCGTCTGACAGAAGAGTGTCGTGTGTGTTCGTCTGACAGGAGAGTGTCGTGTGTGTTCGTCTGACAGAAGAGTGTCGTGTGTGTTCGTCTGACAGGAGAGTGTCGTGTGTGTTCGTCTGACAGAAGAGTGTCGTGTGTGTTCGTCTGACAGGAGAGTGTCGTGTGTGTTCGTCTGACAGGAGAGTGTCGTGTGTGTTCGTCTGACAGAAGAGTGTCGTGTGTGTTCGTCTGACAGGAGAGTGTCGTGTGTGTTCGTCTGACAGGAGAGTGTCGTGTGTGTTCGTCTGACAGAAGAGTGTCGTGTGTGTTCGTCTGACAGGAGAGTGTCGTGTGTGTTCGTCTGACAGGAGAGTGTCGTGTGTGTTCGTCTGACAGGAGAGTGTCGTGTGTGTTCGTCTGACAGGAGAGTGTCGTGTGTGTTCGTCTGACAGAAGAGTGTCGTGTGTGTTCGTCTGACAGGAGAGTGTCGCGTGTGTTCGTCTGACAGAAGAGTGTCGTGTGTGTTCGTCTGACAGAAGAGTGTCGTGTGTGTTCGTCTGACAGGAGAGTGTCGTGTGTGTTCGTCTGACAGGAGAGTGTCGTGTGTGTTCGTCTGACAGAAGAGTGTTGTGTGTTCGTCTGACAGAAGAGTGTCGTGTGTGTTCGTCTGACAGAAGAGTGTCGCGTGTGTTCGTCTGACAGAAGAGTGTCGCGTGTGTTCGTCTGACAGAAGAGTGTCGCGTGTGTTCGTCTGACAGGAGAGTGTCGTGTGTGTTCGTCTGACAGAAGAGTGTCGTGTGTGTTCGTCTGACAGGAGAGTGTCGTGTGTGTTCGTCTGACAGGAGAGTGTCGTGTGTGTTCGTCTGACAGGAGAGTGTCGTGTGTGTTCGTCTGACAGGAGAGTGTCGTGTGTGTTCGTCTGACAGGAGAGTGTCGTGTGTGTTCGTCTGACAGAAGAGTGTCGTGTGTGTTCGTCTGACAGAAGAGTGTCGTGTGTGTGTTCGTCTGACAGAAGAGTGTCGTGTGTGTGTTCGTCTGACAGAAGAGTGTTGCGTGTGTTCGTCTGACAGAAGAGTGTCGTGTGTGTTCGTCTGACAGGAGAGTGTCGTGTGTGTTCGTCTGACAGGAGAGTGTCGTGTGTGTTCGTCTGACAGGAGAGTGTCGTGTGTGTTCGTCTGACAGGAGAGTGTCGTGTGTGTGTTCGTCTGACAGAAGAGTGTTGCGTGTGTTCGTCTGACAGAAGAGTGTCGTGTGTGTTCGTCTGACAGGAGAGTGTCGTGTGTGTTCGTCTGACAGAAGAGTGTCGTGTGTGTTCGTCTGACAGAAGAGTGTCGTGTGTGTTCGTCTGACAGAAGAGTGTCGTGTGTGTGTTCGTCTGACAGAAGAGTGTTGCGTGTGTTCGTCTGACAGAAGAGTGTCGTGTGTGTTCGTCTGACAGGAGAGTGTCGTGTGTGTTCGTCTGACAGAAGAGTGTCGTGTGTGTTCGTCTGACAGAAGAGTGTCGTGTGTGTTCGTCTGACAGGAGAGTGTCGTGTGTGTTCGTCTGACAGGAGAGTGTCGTGTGTGTTCGTCTGACAGAAGAGTGTCGTGTGTGTTCGTCTGACAGGAGAGTGTCGCGTGTGTTCGTCTGACAGGAGAGTGTCGTGTGTGTTCGTCTGACAGAAGAGTGTCGTGTGTGTTCGTCTGACAGGAGAGTGTCGCGTGTGTTCGTCTGACAGAAGAGTGTCGTGTGTGTTCGTCTGACAGGAGAGTGTCGTGTGTGTTCGTCTGACAGAAGAGTGTCGTGTGTGTTAGGATGAGTTCAGGGACAGTAAATCTGTGCACAACGTCACTCTAGAGTGTGTGTGTGTTATCTGGAGCTGAAGCGGCACACGCGGGGTTAAAGGATCTGTGTTCGAGTCCTCACCGCCACATGAGCTCACACACGTCTTATAAACGCGAGTGCTTGTGTGTGTGTTTCAGGTCGTCGTATAAAGACTGCAACACCCTTCACCTGCCGATGGAGCGCTTCTCTCCGGTGCGGCGCTTCTCTGACGGAGCCGCAACCATCCAGGCCTTCAAGACCCAGATGGAGAACAACAGCCTCATCCGCCAGCTCAAACAGGTGCGCGCACACACACACACACACACACGCATGCGCACACACACACACAGCTGAAGCAGGGGCTCAGAGTGTGTGTGTGTGTGTGAGTGAGTGAATGTCATCATCAGATCTGGTCTAATCACACACTCTGTAAGTCAGTAAATCATATCAGACTCAGAAAGTATCAGAAAGATTCAATAAAATGAAACAGTGAAATGTTTTAAATGCTCTTTGTTTATAAAGTTGACGTGTGTGTGTGTGTGTGTGTGCGTGTGTGTGTGCGTGTGTGTGTGCGTGTGTGTGTGTGTGTGTGTGTGTGTGTGTGTGTGTGTGTGTGTGTGTGTGTGTGCAGGAGTGTGAGCAGCTGCAGAAGATGTAC
>NC_136879.1:45191047-45231047 GCF_949152265.1 Phoxinus phoxinus
CGCACACACACGCTTCTCCATCTAATGTATTTGTTGGCTGTTGTGTGTCAGAGTCGTGTGATGCCTCAGACTGTGGACCGATGGAAGGAGATCATAACGGCTACGGCACACACAGATCTCGAGGATCATTACAGCGACATCACACCATCCAGACCTGCGACGACGCCTACGTGAGTGTGTATGAGAGAGAGTGACTGAGAGTGAGAGTGACTGAGAGTGACTGACTGACTGAGAGTGACTGAGAGTGAGAGTGAGTGACTGAGAGTGAGAGTGACTGAGAGTGAGAGTGACTGAGAGTGACTGACTGACTGAGAGTGACTGAGAGTGAGAGTGAGTGACTGAGAGTGAGAGTGACTGAGAGAGAGTGAGTGACTGACTGAGAGTGAGTGAGTATGAGAGTGACTGAGAGTGAGAGTGACTGAGAGTGAGTATGAGAGTGAGTGAGAGTGAGAGAGTATGAGAGTGAGTGAGTATGAGAGTGAGAGTGAGAGTGAGTGAGAGTGAGAGAGTATGAAAGTGAGAGTGACTGAGAGTGAGAGTGACTGAGAGTGAGTGAGTGAGTGAGTGAGTGAGAGTGAGAGTGAGTGAGTGACTGAGAGTGAGTGACTGAGAGTGAGAGTGACTGAGTGTGAGTGAGTATGAGAGTGAGTATGAGAGTGAGTATGAGAGTGAGTGACTGAGAGTGAGAGTGACTGAGAGTGAGTGAGTATGAAAGTGAGAGTGACTGAGAGTGAGTGAGTATGAGAGTGAGTGACTGAGAGTGAGAGTGAGTGACTGACTGAGAGTGAGTGAGTATGAGAGTGAGAGTGACTGAGAGTGAGAGTGACTGAGAGTGAGTGAGTATGAAAGTGAGAGTGACTGAGAGTGAGAGTGACTGAGAGTGAGTGAGTATGAGAGTGAGTGACTGAGAGTGAGAGTGAGTGACTGACTGAGACCTGCGACGACGCCTACGTGAGTGTGTATGAGAGAGAGTGACTGAGAGTGAGAGTGACTGAGAGTGACTGACTGACTGAGAGTGACTGAGAGTGAGAGTGAGTGACTGAGAGTGAGAGTGACTGAGAGTGAGTGACTGACTGAGAGTGACTGAGAATGAGAGTGACTGAGAGTGAGTGACTGACTGAGAGTGAGTGAGTATGAGAGTGAGTGAGAGTGAGAGTGACTGAGAGTGAGTATGAGAGTGAGAGAGTATGAGAGTGAGTGAGTATGAGAGTGAGAGTGAGAGTGAGTGAGAGTGAGAGAGTATGAAAGTGAGAGTGACTGAGAGTGAGAGTGACTGAGAGTGAGAGTGACTGAGAGTGAGAGTGACTGAGAGTGAGTGAGTGAGTGAGTGAGAGTGAGAGTGAGTGAGTGACTGAGTGAGAGTGACTGAGTGTGAGTGAGTATGAGAGTGAGTGACTGAGAGTGAGAGTGACTGAGAGTGAGTGAGTATGAAAGTGAGAGTGACTGAGAGTGAGAGTGACTGAGAGTGAGTGAGTATGAGAGTGAGTGACTGAGAGTGAGAGTGAGTGACTGACTGAGAGTGAGTGAGTATGAGAGTGAGAGTGACTGAGAGTGAGAGTGACTGAGAGTGAGTGAGTATGAGAGTGAGTGACTGAGAGTGAGAGTGACTGAGAGTGAGTGAGTATGAAAGTGAGAGTGACTGAGAGTGAGAGTGACTGAGAGTGAGTGAGTATGAGAGTGAGTGACTGAGAGTGAGAGTGAGTGACTGACTGAGAGTGAGTGAGTATGAGAGTGAGAGTGACTGAGAGTGAGAGTGACTGAGAGTGAGTGAGTATGAAAGTGAGAGTGACTGAGAGTGAGAGTGACTGAGAGTGAGTGAGTATGAGAGTGAGTGACTGAGAGTGAGAGTGAGTGACTGACTGAGAGTGAGTGAGTATGAGAGTGAGAGTGACTGAGAGTGAGTGAGTATGAGAGTGAGTGACTGAGAGTGAGAGTGAGTGACTGACTGAGAGTGAGTGAGTATGAGAGTGAGAGTGACTGAGAGTGAGAGTGACTGAGAGTGAGTGAGTATGAGAGTGAGTGACTGAGAGTGAGAGTGACTGAGAGTGAGTGAGTATGAGAGTGAGTGACTGAGAATGAGAGTGACTGAGAGTGAGTGACTGACTGAGAGTGAGTGAGTATGAGAGTGAGAGTGACTGAGAGTGAGAGTGACTGAGAGTGAGTGAGTATGAGAGTGAGTGACAGAGTGAGAGTGACTGAGAGTGAGTGAGTATGAGAGTGAGTGACTGAGAATGAGAGTGACTGAGAGTGAGTGACTGAGAGTGAGTGACTGAGAATGAGAGTGAGTGAGTATGAGAGTGAGTGACTGAGAATGAGAGTGAGTATGAGAGTGAGTGACTGAGAATGAGAGTGAGTGAGTATGAGAGTGAGTGACTGAGAATGAGTGACTGACTGACTGAGAGTAAGTGACTGACTGAGAGTGAGTGAGTATGAGAGTGACTGACTGAGAGTGAGTGAGAGTGACTGACTGAGAGTGAGTGAGAGTGACTGACTGAGAGTGAGTGAGTATGAGAGTGACTGACTGAGAATGAGAGTGACTGACTGAGAGTGAGTGAGAGTGAGTGAGTATGAGAGTGACTGAGAATGAGAGTGACTGAGAATGAGAGTGAGTGACTGAGAATGAGAGTGAGTGACTGAGAATGAGAGTGAGTGAGTGAGTATGAGAGTGAGTGACTGAGAATGAGTGAGTGACTGACTGAGAGTGAGTGTGAGTATAAGAGTGACTGACTGAGAATGAGAGTGAGTGAGTGAGTGACTGAGAGTGAGTGACTGAGAGTGAGTGACTGAGTGAGAGAGTGACTGAGAGTGAGTGACTGACTGAGAGTGAGTGACTGAGAATGAGAGTGACTGAGAATGAGAGTGACTGAGAATGAGAGTGACTGAGAGTGAGTGACTGACTGACTGAGAGTGAGTGAGAGTGAGTGACTGAGAATGAGAGTGACTGAGAATGAGTGACTGAGAATGAGAGTGACTGAGAGTGAGTGACTGACTGAGAGTGAGTGACTGACTGAGAGTGACTGACTGAGAGTGAGTGACTGAGAGTGAGTGACTGAGTGAGTGACTGAGAGTGAGTGACTGAGAGTGAGTGACTGAGAGTGAGTGAGTGTGTGAGTGACTGAGAGTGAGTGACTGAGAATGAGAGTGAGTGACTGAGAATGAGAGTGACTGAGAGTGAGTGACTGACTGACTGAGAGTGAGTGTGTGAGTATGAGAGTGAGTGGTTGTGTGTGTTTCGTTTGTGTCATGCAGCTCCAGCGCTGACCTCTTGTTCTTGTAGGAGCAGGCGGAGCCAATGTCTGGCATGAGCTTATTGGCTGGGAAGGCGTTAAGCTCCGCCCGCATGTCGGACATTCTCAGCCAATCGTCTCTGACAGGAAGCCAGCAGCTGCAGCAGAGGGAGGGGCCAGGTGTGTGAACACACACACACACACACACTCACGCGCTCACTGATGATGATGATGATGATGGTGTTGTGTGTGTGTGTTTAGACGTGGAGGCAGATGTTCCCCCCGCCTCCTGTTACCCGTCCTCCTGCACCAGTGACATGCTGCTAAGCTACAAACCCCCCGACCTGCAGTACAGTGTGGAACAGGCCGGGGTCTAATGAACACAGGTGAGTGTGTGTGTGTGTGTGTGTGTGTGTGTGTGTGTGTGTGTGTGTGTGTGTGTGTGTGTGTGTGTGTGTGTGAGTGAGTGAGAGTGAGAGTGAGAGTGAGAGTGTGTGTGAATGTGAGGACCAGTGTCGATGGCTGACGTATTGATGAGGCCTTCACAGGGGAGAGTCTAGTTAACACAATCTCTGCTGACACTTCAGGGATGCGTTGTGGTCGTGTCTAGACGCAGGTCCTCCATCTGATCTGGATACGGCCCGGATCCGGCTGACTACATCATGTGTTGTGGTCGTGTCTAGGTGCAGGTCCTCCATCTGATCTGGATACGGCCCGGATCCGGCTGACTACATCATGTGTTGTGGTCGTGTCTAGGTGCAGGTCCTCCATCTGATCTGGATACGGCCCGGATCCGGCTGACTACATCATGTGTTGTGGTCGTGTCTAGGTGCAGGTCCTCCATCTGATCTGGATACGGCCCGGATCCGGCTGACTACATCATGTGGTTGTGGTCGTGTCTAGACGCAGGTCCTCCATCTGATCTGGATACGGCCCGGATCCGGCTGACTACATCATGTGTTGTGGTCGTGTCTAGGTGCAGGTCCTCCATCTGATCTGGATACGGCCCGGATCCGGCTGACTACATCATGTGTTGTGGTCGTGTCTAGGCGCAGGTCCTCCATCTGATCTGGATACGGCCCGGATCCGGCTGACTACATCATGTGGTTGTGGTCGTGTCTAGACGCAGGTCCTCCATCAGATCTGGATACGGCCCGGATCCGGCTGACTACATCATGAGTTGTGGTCGTGTCTATAGGCGCAGGTCCTCCATCTGATCTGGATACGGCTCGGATCCGGCTGACTACATCATGTGTTGTGGTCGTGTCTAGGTGCAAGTCCTCCATCTGATCTGGATACGGCCCGGATCCGGCTGACTACATCATGAGTTGTGGTCGTGTCTATAGGCGCAGGTCCTCCATCTGATCTGGATACGGCCCGGATCCGGCTGACTACATCATGTGTTGTGGTCGTGTCTAGGCGCAGGTCCTCCATCTGATCTGGATACGGCCGGATCCGGCTGACTACATCATGTGTTGTGGTCGTGTCTATAGGCGCAGGTCCTCCATCTGATCTGGATACGGCCCGGATACGGCTGACTACATCATGTGTTGTGGTCGTGTCTATAGGCGCAGGTCCTCCATCTGATCTGGATACGGCCCGGATACGGCTGACTACATCATGTGTTGTGGTCGTGTCTAGACGCAGGTCCTCCATCTGATCTGGATACGGCCCAGATCCGGCTGACTACATCATGTGTTGTGGTCGTGTCTATAGGCGCAGGTCCTCCATCTGATCTGGATACGGCCCGGATCCGGCTGACTACATCATGTGTTGTGGTCGTGTCTAGGCGCAGGTCCTCCATCTGATCTGGATACGGCCCGGATCCGGCTGACTACATCATGTGTTGTGGTCGTGTCTAGGCGCAGGTCCTCCATCTGATCTGGATACGGGCCGGATCCGGCTGACTACATCATGTGTTGTGGTCGTGTCTATAGGCGCAGGTCCTCCATCTGATCTGGATACGGCCCGGATACGGCTGACTACATCATGTGTTGTGGTCGTGTCTATAGGCGCAGGTCCTCCATCTGATCTGGATACGGCCCGGATACGGCTGACTACATCATGTGTTGTGGTCGTGTCTAGACGCAGGTCCTCCATCTGATCTGGATACGGCCCGGATCCGGCTGACTACATCATGTGTTGTGGTCGTGTCTATAGGCGCAGGTCCTCCATCTGATCTGGATACGGCCGGATCCGGCTGACTACATCATGTGTTGTGGTCGTGTCTAGGCGCAGGTCCTCCATCTGATCTGGATACGGCCCGGATCCGGCTGACTACATCATGTGTTGTGGTCGTGTCTATAGGCGCAGGTCCTCCATCTGATCTGGATACGGCCCGGATCCGGCTGACTACATCATGTGTTGTGGTCGTGTCTAGGCGCAGGTCCTCCATCTGATCTGGATACGGCCCGGATCCGGCTGACTACATCATGTGTTGTGGTCGTGTCTAGGCGCAGGTCCTCCATCTGATCTGGATACGGCCCGGATCCGGCTGACTACATCATGTGTTGTGGTCGTGTCTAGGCGCACGTCCTCCATCTGATCTGGATACGGGCCGGATCCTGCTGACTACATCATGTGTTGTGGTCGTGTCTAGGCGCAGGTCCTCCATCTGATCTGGATACGGCCGGATCCGGCTGACTACATCATGTGTTGTGGTCGTGTCTAGGCGCAGGTCCTCCATCTGATCTGGATACGGCTGGATCCGGAAGACTACATCATGTGTTGTGGTCGTGTCTATAGGCGCAGGTCCTCCATCTGATCTGGATACGGGCCGGATCCGGCTGACTACATCATGTGTTGTGGTCGTGTCTAGGCGCAGGTCCTCCATCTGATCTGGATACGGCTGGATCCGGAAGACTACATCATGTGTTGTGGTCGTGTCTAGGCGCAGGTCCTCCATCTGATCTGGATACGCCCGGATCCGGCTGACTACATCATGTGTTGTGGTCGTGTCTAGGCGCAGGTCCTCCATCTGATCTGGATACGGCCGGATCCGGCTGACTACATCATGTGTTGTGGTCGTGTCTAGGCGCAGGTCCTCCATCTGATCTGGATACGGCCCGGATCCGGCTGACTACATCATGAGTTGTGGTCATGTCTAGTTGCAGGTCCTCCATCTGATCTGGATACGGCCCGGATCCGGCTGACTACATCATGTGTTGTGGTCACGTCTAGTTGCAGGTCCTCCATCTGATCTGGATACGCCCGGATCCGGCTGACTACATCATGTGTTGTGGTCGTGTCTAGGCGCAGGTCCTCCATCTGATCTGGATACGGCCCGGATCCGGCTGACTACATCATGTGTTGTGGTCATGTCTAGTTGCAGGTCCTCCATCTGATCTGGATACGGCCCGGATCCGGCTGACTACATCATGTGTTGTGGTCGTGTCTAGGCGCAGGTCCTCCATCTGATCTGGATACGCCCGGATCCGGCTGACTACATCATGTGTTGTGGTCGTGTCTAGGCGCAGGTCCTCCATCTGATCTGGATACGGCCCGGATCCGGCTGACTACATCATGTGTTGTGGTCATGTCTAGTTGCAGGTCCTCCATCTGATCTGGATACGGCCCGGATCCGGCTGACTACATCATGTGTTGTGGTCGTGTCTAGTTGCAGGTCCTCCATCTGATCTGGATACGCCCGGATCCGGCTGACTACATCATGTGTTGTGGTCGTGTCTAGGCGCAGGTCCTCCATCTGATCTGTATACGGCCCGGATCCGGCTGACTACATCATGTGTTGTGGTCGTGTCTATAGGCGCAGGTCCTCCATCTGATCTGGATACGGCCGGATCCGGCTGACTACATCATGTGTTGTGGTCGTGTCTAGGCGCAGGTCCTCCATCTGATCTGGATACGGCCGGATCCGGCTGACTACATCATGTGTTGTGGTCGTGTCTAGGCACAGGTCCTCCATCTGATCTGGATACGGCCCGGATCCAGCTGACTACATCATGTGTTGTGGTCGTGTCTATAGGCGCAGGTCCTCCATCTGATCTGGATACGGCCGGATCCGGCTGACTACATCATGTGTTGTGGTCGTGTCTAGGCGCAGGTCCTCCATCTGATCTGGATACGGCCGGATCCGGCTGACTACATCATGTGTTGTGGTCGTGTCTAGGCACAGGTCCTCCATCTGATCTGGATACGGCCCGGATCCGGCTGACTACATCATGTGTTGTGGTCGTGTCTAGGCGCAGGTCCTCCATCTGATCTGGATACGGCCGGATCCGGCTGACTACATCATGTGTTGTGGTCGTGTCTAGGTGCAGGTCCTCCATCTGATCTGGATACGGCCCGGATCCGGCTGACTACATCATGTGTTGTGGTCGTGTCTAGGCGCAGGTCCTCCATCTGATCTGTATACGGCCCGGATCCGGCTGACTACATCATGTGTTGTGGTCGTGTCTAGGTGCAGGTCCTCCATCTGATCTGGATACGGCCCGGATCCGGCTGACTACATCATGTGTTGTGGTCGTGTCTAGGCGCAGGTCCTCCATCTGATCTGGATACGGCCGGATCCGGCTGACTACATCATGTGTTGTGGTCGTGTCTAGGTGCAGGTCCTCCATCTGATCTGGATACGGCCCGGATCCGGCTGACTACATCATGTGTTGTGGTCGTGTCTAGGCGCAGGTCCTCCATCTGATCTGGATACGGCCCGGATCCGGCTGACTACATCATGTGTTGTGGTCGTGTCTAGGCGCAGGTCCTCCATCTGATCTGGATACGGCCCGGATCCGGCTGACTACATCATGTGTTGTGGTCGTGTCTATAGGCGCAGGTCCTCCATCTGATCTGGATACGGCCCGGATCCGGCTGACTACATCATGTGTTGTGGTCGTGTCTGGGCGCAGGTCCTCCATCTGATCTGGATACGGCCGGATCCGGCTGACTACATCATGTGTTGTGGTCGTGTCTAGTTGCAGGTCCTCCATCTGATCTGGATACGGCCCGGATCCGGCTGACTTCAGTAAACCTCGGGATAAACAGAAAGACTAACATTAGCGTAGATGCCAATCTTATGATGTAACGAGTACTTCGGGTGTTATAGGAAGTGTGTTGGACGTAGTTTATTGTACTGTGAATTTGATTGTGTGTGTGAGATTGTGTGAGTACAAATATTATGATATGAATATATGTTTTATCCAGAGACCAAACACTCACATAAAGCAATATAGATTATATAGAAAAATCGTCTGCATTATTGTTTATATTGCCACTATTCGTGAAAAACAAATCAATATAATTTAATTTTAGACTAAATTTACACATATAACACATAACATTTGTTAATACATATTTTTAATTACAATTTTATATGATATGTACTATATATACTAATGTTGTTCTGTTTCTCTTCTCAGGGGTGTATTTGCTGTATAAAGCTCATATCCGTCTGCTGTGTTGTGCTGTCATGCCAAATCCTCATCGTCTGTCCGTCGGGGTGCCGTGGGCGTGGCCAGCTCGCAGGGGGCGGAGCACTCGGCTTCCTCTTCGACGCCATTGGCCGTCATGACATGGGAGTTTCTCTGATTGGCTGGGGCGAGTGCCGCCCGTCTGCTGAGGCCCAATAATCATCCGCCCCTCCCCCACCCGACCACGCCCTCTTACCGTCGCCATAGCAGCGCTCCCGCGCGCTCCGATGTACAAGGCTTACACAGAGTCTTATGTAAACACACTCTCACACACACACACACACACACAAAAAGACGTCATTACCAAACGCCACAAACCCAAAGTATTTCACGTGAAGCCTGTGGGACGTCGCGGATCATTCCGGTCGGGCCGTGACTCTCATTCGCTCTTTCCTCACTTCTGTTCTTTTATTTTTAACGCATTTTTATGGCTAATGTTCTGTAGGAATTATGATTCATTATTGTTCTCGTTTTCTGTAAAAGACGTTTTATGGTTATGACATTATTAAAAAGAATGATTATTATTAAAACCGTTCTATGTTGCAACAAGAGAACAGCAGCGTTTGTTTCCTCACAAAGTGATTTTTGCACTTTCAGTTTTTGTTTTTTGCTTTTCCTTCATGTTTCTTGTTCACCTCCTTCATTCCATACATCTGTCTGTCTGTCTGTTTGATGTCTATGACAGATGCATTGTGGGTAGTTTTACGGCTCCTGTACTGCTCATAGATGATGATGATGATGATTTGAGCTTCATTTCCTTTTCAAAGCTTTATTGGGTTTTTTATTTTTTTGTGGATGTTGTTAGAAAAGCTTTTGTATATTGATTATTTTGCTATTTCTGTTCTGATGTTATGTTGATGTTTTTAGTCAAATGTACAGACAGACAGACAGACAGACGCTTCATTTCATGTCTTTCTCAAGAGTTTAGAGCCCAAATGTATGGAAGCTTCTCTCCTCCACGGAATAAAAACAAAAGGCAGTTTATACAAATTTATATCTAACAATTATGACCTTTTTTACTTACAATTATGAGTTTATATCTCAGTCAGAATATAGGTATATAAACCCACAATTCTGACTTTTCTCTTAGCAATTCTATGAAAAAAGTTAGAATATATCTATAAACTCACATGAATAAAGTCATACTTGCAAGAAACTTAGAATTGCAAGAAGTCAAAATTGTGAGAAACTCAGAATTGCGAGAAAAAAAGTCAGAATATGTATATAAACTCACAATTTCAACTTTTTTCTCCCAATTCTACAAAAAAAGTCAGAATATAGTTCTATAAATCAAGAGAATTAAGTCGTACTTGCAAGAAAAAGAATTGTGAGTAAAAAAGTCAGAATTGCAATTCTATAACAGTCTGAATACATGTATATAAACTCAACTTTTTTCTCACAATTCTACGAAAAAGTCAGAAAATTTGTATATAAAATCGGAAATGTGAGAAACTCAGAATTGCGAGAAAAGACGTAATTGCAATTCTACAAAAATGTCAGAATAAAGTTATATAGAATCGCAATTTCCACTTTTTTCTCAATTCCACAAAAAAGTCTGAATATACAGCGTTTTCTTCTTAGAATCGTAAGGTATAAACTAAAAAGCAACTTGCAATTAGCCTTTATTATTTTTACCCTGTGGCGGAAACGAGCTTCTGTAGACCTGTTGCTGAGATTGAACGATTTCTGCTGCCGTTTCGCCTTCGGTCTGACCAAACCAATAACGGTCACATGATCATCTGAGGCGAGACGGGCGTGTGTTTATCAGACAATCACCCGTCTGTGTGCGAGTTTGTGTCGATGGTGATGAAGAGAACCATGATCCTCCTCATCGTCCATCTGTCAATCATGTTATGCTCCGCCCTGTTTTCCTTTCTAGATCTGTCAGTTTCTTCTCTCTTTTTTTTTGGCTTTATGTTTTTGGAAAAGATACTAAAGTGCAACAGCAATGGTTAAAAAAGAATTCCAAACAAAACTGAGAGAAATAATAAATATATATAAATAAAGAAATGAATATGACATAAGTGTGTGTGCTGTGTTCTTTGAGGGCGTGTTCAGTAATGCTGCGGTACTGAAGATCCAGATCCCGTGTTTAATCTCTACCTCAGATGTGGTTCTCTTCAATATGACGGCACAGGACCTGAAAGAGAGCGTTTACACTAATGCCAGCTGTAGCCCTTCAACAACATGTGCTTGTGTTATGAACAGATGTCTGACACATTTCACAATGCACAACATTGAGCTTCTGTCCAGCTGCTGTTCGAAGTCATTAATAATTGACGAACTTTGCAACATTGACTTATTGAACTGAAGTGAATCAAGATTGAGCTGAATAATGACACTTCCGTAGAGCTGCTTTTTGTTTCATAATCGATGGCTTTTACAGCATTATCGCTGGTATTTTCATGTTCTATTACTGTGAAGGTGCACAATCTGTGGTGTATATAGTGCTATAGAAACACGTAATGTTAGCACTGACTCCAGCATGGTTCAGGCCAGAAGCATCTGCTAACGGTTTTAACAAGTACCGTCTATCACCGTCTAACGACTAATTCTTAAGTTAGAAGATAAAACTGCTTGTTTTGATGCAGTGATTGGTTTTGTACCCATGAATCGGTCAAGACTGGAGCGATCAGTGTTACAACTCTACCGACACGAGTCCACGGGGCAAGAAGTGCCTTTTTACTTTTCTTTCTACAAGCTTTGATGAAACCTTGTAGAAAGTTCCAGACCGGTCTCTCTCTTCCTATTCCTGGTTGAATCTGTTCCCAAATCTTCAGTTCTCATTCTGCTAGATTATCAATGCTGTTAAACTTCTTCTGTCCACTCTCTCACCCCTGGAGGGTTTGACTCTTACCCCACAGCTCTGGAACGCATCATCTGGTCCCCGGGGTACCCCAGGGTTCAGTCCTTGGACCGCTCCTGCTTTCCAGATACACTACATCTTTGGGACCCATTAAACAGGCACACGGTTTCTCCTACCGTTGCTATGCTGATGATGACACAGTTCTACTTTTAATTTCAACCAGACGATGATCCCACGGTGGCATCAGGGATCTCGGCATGGATGGAAGAACGTCCCGTACAGCTCAACCTAGCGAAGACTGAGCTTCTCGACTTCCCCATCAGTACGACTTTACCATCCAGGGTGTGTTTCCCGATAGCAACGTTAGCCAACTATAGTCGCAAGTTCCATCGTCATCATCAGTTCAACGAGTCGGTGTTTCCCGAAACCATCGTTCTAACGAACATTGGCAGACAGCGTCTGTCTTTTATTCAGAATACATACAAATGTCATTTACATCTTCTACGAGCTCTGGTGCGTAAGAACGATTGAATCTGGAAATAAAGCAAAATGAGAAATAGTCCTGTGATTTATAGCAAAACATCTCGTATTAATTAAATCTCAAACTGATTAATTAAAGTAGTTATTACTCCACCACCTGCGTGACGTCATTAACCAACGTGGTTGAACGACCAATTGGCGGTAGTACGGTTTCGGGAAACAGTCGTGACTAGCCAGTGGATTTCTTCAGCGATGCGTCGCACTATAGTAGTGAAGCACGAGTTACGGCGTTATACGGGACACACACCCCAGATACGCTTGTCAACAATAATCCCATTAAGTTCGTCGGGCCTGCACTCCACAACACAGGAACACCCGGCTCTTGCTAACAGATGCTGCACATCTCGTCCAGGCCTTGTGTTTCCCGAACAACGCCGTAACTCACAGCTGAACCATCATAGTCACGACTGTTTCCCCAACCACAAAAACGTAGTGTCGTAAATCAGTCGTTCAACCACTGGGTTAATGACGTCACACAGGTAAAACTACTGTTAATGAATCTGCTTGAGATCGAATTAATGCGAGATGGTTTGCTATAAATTACTGACTTGGCATCTGACGACTATTTCTCGTTTTTATTTTGCTTTATTTCCAGATTCAATCATAGACTCGTTCTTGCGCACTGCTTTCGGGAGACGCACACCTGGACTATTGCAGTGCTCTTCTGGACGGACTTCCAACATGTGCCATCAAACGTCTTCAAGCGGTGCCGCCCCGGAGACGTGTAAAATCACCAGACCCTTCTCCTTCCCTGTTCCACACTGGTGGAGTGATCTTCCCGAACCTATCCGGACAGAATCCCTGAAATATTCAGGAAACAGCCGAAAACTCTTGTCTTCTGCGAGCTCTCACTGCATCACTCTTCTATTCTTTCACTATTTATCAATCCCTCGCTGTTCTAGCTTGAACTATTGACACTTCTCGCGGTTCTCGTGTTTATTGCCTGTTTATTGCAGAATCGCTTGTTGTGTTCCTCTGGATAAAAGCGTTTGCTAAATGAACCAATGCTGCCTGGATATTTTCATCATCATCATGAGTTCTGTGTGCGGCTGCTGATGTCTGAGTGTGATTCTGCACTGCAGAGGCTGAGCAGACCTGAGAGTCGAGCTCAGATCTGACCGGGGTTATCCTGCGCCTGGTTGGAGGAGGTTCAGTAACACACACACACACACACACACACACACTCAGTGAACACTCGTCTGCTGCCTCCTGCTCTAGTGTTTTATATCAGTAATGAATCACAGCACCCCCCCCCCCCCCCCCCCCTGCGTGCTGCGTCAGTGTGTGTGACGCTCCTGCGTGAGTGTGTGTGTGTGTGTGTGTGTGTGTGTTTGCATTCTGAATGGATCCTCAGCCGGTCGGAATCAGCAGCGTCTCTGTACACAGAGGTAAAGCACTCTGAGTGTGTGTGTGTATATGTGTGTATCATAACTGTCATGTGCCTCATTTGTACAGTATCAGTGTGTGTGAGATGCTGCTGCATGTGTGTGTGTGTGTGTGTGTGTGTGTGTCCTGCAGCTGAGAGATGCAGATTCTGCTTGTCAACATCACACTGGAAAACACAGGTTGTTTTCTTTTGTTGACTGATACCTTTCAATCACACACTCAAATCGGTCTGGACGACACACACTTCATCTGTGCAACTGGACAATTCTAGTTTGTTTGTGATTGTAGTTTTGTGCAGCTGGTTGAGACTCTTGTTTCTTGTGTGTGTGTGTGTGTGTGTGTGTGTGTGTGTGTGTGTGTCTGTGTCTGTGTGTGTGTGTGTCTGTGTGTGTCTGTGTGTGTCTGTGTGTGTCTGTGTCTGTGTGTGTGTGTGTGTGTGTGTGTGTCTGTGTGTGTGTGTGTGTGTGTGTGTGTGTCTGTGTGTGTGTGTGTGTGTGTGTGTGTGTCTGTGTCTGTGTGTGTGTGTCTGTGTCTGTGTCTGTGTGTGTGTGTGTCTGTGTGTGTGTGTGTGTGTGTGTGTGTGTGTGTGTCTGTGTGTGTCTGTGTCTGTGTCTGTGTGTGTGTGTGTGTGTGTGTGTGTGTGTGTGTGTCTGTGTCTGTGTCTGTGTGTGTGTGTGTGTGTGTGTAGGTAACTATGAGGACGCTTCTCTCTTCTTTACTCTGTCACACCATGATCTGGGCCGGCTCAGGTAAGATGCTCTAGTTTTAACTATGGTTTATGTCAGTATTGCTCTCGACTGTATTCTCCTCTCTGCCCGCAGCTATTGACCCCGCCCCCAAAATTGACGGACAGCAGACCTCGTCAGTCACAGTACAGGAGAACTTCACTCACCACTTCAACTGCCAATCAGAGGGCTGGAATCCTCAAGCCCCGCCCCTGCTGACCTGGTACCTGAACGGGGAGCGGCAGAGCGAGGTGACGGGCAGCCGGGGGGCGGGGCGTCTGGTTATGACATCACCAGGGGACTCCGGAGTGCTCCGGTACGGATCCGAGCGCAACAGCACGTTCACACTCAAACCCAGACGCTGGGACCGAGAGCTGGTGTGTGCGGCGCGACACCCTGCTGGAGGACCGAGTTACAACGCCACCGTCACACTCAACGTCCAGTGTGAGTCCGACACGCTCCCGCGAGAACGCGCCAGTTTCTGCTTAACAAAATGTTATAATAGTGATTTTAAAATATAAAAAAATTAATGCAAAAGTAAAACCAGTGAAAAGAACTATATTAGTGAGTAGAATGAAAAAATAACATTATAACCAGTAGATGGCAGCAGAGGACCACTTATTGGATTACTTTCATTTTAAAAGCGTTTACCAGCAGTAGACCACTAAGGTTAGGCACATTTCCCATATTAACTCCATTAAGCATGCTCTGACACACACACACACACACACACACACACACACACACACACACACACACACACACACACACACACACACACACACACACACACACACACACACACACACACACACACACACACACAATGTTTAACCATTTATTTTTCAATCAGTGATGTAAAAGGGTTAGACTGAAGAGACTTCTTATCTTGCGAGTCCCTCTAGGGGATAACAGTGATATTACAGCCTTCATTTTTTCAGTTGAAACGGCTTATAGTTTAGGTTTTACTGTGAGCATCAGAAATTCATGTGTCTGTTTTTTTCAAAATGACCTGACATGTACACGAGTTTTGATAAGTTTCACACATATAGACATGTTACTCGTAATGGGCCATACCAGACATTTATTTAAAAAATTATCAGCTAATATGGTTTAATAGATCAAAATAATTTCATAATTTTTTGCAATGTGGGTGTCTAGATGATGCATTTCAAGTTTCAAGCAAAACGGACAAACAGCCTAACAGCGAAAAAGTAGATTTTACAAATAATATCAAATATTGAACACATTTTTTGATTGGTCATCCAGAATGAGGAGATTTAACATATGATATGAATCTTGTGTGTATGTGTGATACGTTGCATAATATTTAGGGTCCGGTGTAAAATAAAATAGCACCACCCGGTGGCCATTTTCTTTCACACTTCGCACAGATCTCTAAGACCATGGCTCAAACGTTCCCACCAAGTTTCATTCCGATCGGCCTCCATTACTCTGGGCTAGGAGGTGCGCCGACTTCATTGGCCGATGGTAGCACTGTCTTTCGGGATACATTTCGTGATATAAGAGTTACAGCCATTTTAGTGAAAGTGACATTTTGGCATTCCGTTGCGAGCAATGTGTATTATTAATAATAAAATCAATAATATGAATTAAAATTTTGTTCTGTCTGTCAGATATTTGACATAAAAGTATGACTTCACGAGTTAAATGTTATGTTCAACCACAGATGTCGATGGAAGGGTCATTTAAACATGAACTAACCTCCACGTGTGTGTTTGGTTCCTCGTGACTCAGTCCAGCCGGAGATCTTGCGTGTGGACGCCCACTACAGCGAGACCGCGGACCCCGGCCTCTCCCTCATCCTCTTCGCTTTGGTTCGGTCCAACCCCCCCGCCACCATCACCTGGGTGGATCGGTCCGGTCAGCTGCTGGCCAACAGCTCCGACTTCCTCATCCTGGACTCAAGGAGCCACCCGTGGCTGGCCAATCACAGCCTGCAGGTCACCTTGAGCAGCCTATCAGGAAACATCTCCGTCAACGCCAACAACAGCCTTGGCTCCGCCCACAGCAACCTCACGCTCACAGGTGACACAACACACCATCCAAAATCTGACGCAGCACAACTGGTTTCAACACTGATAATAATCATAAATGTGTCTTGAGCATCAGATCATCATATTACACTGATTTCTGGAGGATCATGTGACACTGAAGACTGGAGTAATGATGCTGAACATTCAGCTTTGATCACAGGAATAAATTACACTTTACTGTATATTCACATAGATATTTTACATTGGAATAATATTTTACAGTTTTTACTGTATTTTTGATCAAGTAAATGCAGCCGAAGAGCCTCGTTCAGAAACGTCTCGCCGACCGGTGGTGTATAAACATGTAATTGCGGGTGTGTGTATTCTTTTATGTCCCGTTCTCCAGAATTCCTGCAGTCACGTGTGGAGGTGCCGATGTTCGGGATAGTGACGGGTGGTGTCGCCGGCATCATCACCCTCCTCATCTTCACCCTGATGGTCTTCTTCCTCATACAGAAGGACAAGACCAAAGCCATCGGTACAGAGACCGAACGCCAAAACACTGCAGATAAAAGCATACATGTACATGTGTTCATGTGTTTGTACATGTGTTCATGTGTTTGTACATGTGTTCATGTGTTTGCTTCTTTCTGTGTTGTTTCTCAGAGGAACCTGTGGCAGTGCACCTGTCCTCCAAACGGTGCGACGCGTCTCGCAGCACTCTCTGCTAATAACACTATTGAACGATTGATCTGGTGACTGTTCTCTTGTTTGTTGGTTGCAGTAACGACATGGTGAAGATCCAGGTGAACGGGTTTTATCTGCCCAGAGAGAACATGTCTTTACCGTCACACGTGCAGCTGAACGACGACCGCACGCTCTGTAAGGGTGAGTCCGGATTCCGTCCAGAGCTGCCGATCTAACTGGAATATGGCAGATAACGTGTGAATAAAGCAGCGTTTCCATCCCATGTGTTCAAGAGAACAAAATCCTCACTTCCTGGTGCAAAATATCAGTAATATGCACTTTCATTTCCCAACTGGGATCAATAAAGTACTACTACTACTACTAATAAAAATGAGCGTTTATACAATCTGGCAGTTTTTCATCATAAATGAGTTGGTCTCAGATCGTCAGACGAAACACAATAAACGCTGTCATGTTCTCTTGCATTCGGATGCTGGTGTTTGAGACGCTTTGGAGGGAATTATATTACATTACATTACATTTACATTTAAATCATTTAGCAGACGGTTTTATCCAAAGCGAATTACAAATGATGAGAGCAATAGAAGCAACAATTGGGCAGCAATATGCAAGTGCTGTGACCAGTCCCAGTTATTCTAGCACAAAAGATGTAGCAAGGTGATTTAAAAAATAGATATAGAATAGTAAGGGTTAGTATTAATGGGTCAAGAGTTGCCGAAAGATATGCATTTTCAACAGTTTCTTGAAAATGGCTAAAGACTCAGCAGCTCGGGTTGAGACAGGTCGTTCCTTCAGTAGGGAACAGTCCAGATGAAGGTCAGTGAAAGAGATTTTTTACCACAAGACACCGTTAACCTGCAGAACACAAGCTTCTGGAGACACATCGGTCTGAAGTAGTGAGTTTCGGTAAAAGGGAGCAGAGCCAGTGGTTGTTCTGTAGTTGTTCAACCAGTGCAAGGTAATGAGGAGAGGAGTGATTGTGTCTCTTCAGCTCGATAAACACACTCTTGCTGCAGCATCTGGATCAGTTGCAGAGGTTTGACTGATGCTGGAAGGAGAGAGCATTACAATAGTCCAGTCTGGATAGAACAAGAGCTTGGACCAGGAGTTGTGTAGCTCTGATAGGAAGGGCCTGATCCTCCTGATGTTGTAAAAAGCAAATCTGCAGAACAGGGCAGTTCTAGCAATGTGGTCTGTGAAGTTCAACTAAGCATCAATCACAACACATAGAATCCTGGCTGTCCTGTATGGAGTTATGGATGACGAGCCTAGCTGAATGGAGAAGTTGTGGTGTAATGTTGGGTTGGCTGGGACCACAAGCAGATCTGTCTTAGGGAGGTTGAGCTGAAGGTGGTGGTCCTTCATCCAGCAGGAAATGTCTGTCAGGCTGAGATGCGAGCAGCTATTGTCGGATCCTCTGGCTGGAATGAGAGGTAGAGTTGTGTGTCATCAGTGTCACAGTGATAGGATAAACCATGGTTCTGAATGACAGAGCCCTGAGGCACTCCAGTAGCTAGATGATAACAGTGATGGGAAAAACCATGTTTCTGAATGACAGATCCTAGTGATGACATGTAGATGGAGAAGAGAAGCGGTCCCAGCACTGAGCCCTGAGGCACTCCAGTAGCTAGATGATAACAGTGATGGGATAAACCATGTTTCTGAATGACAGATCTAGTGATGACATGTAGATGGTGAAGAGAAGCGGTCCCAGCACTGAGTCCTGAGGCACTCCAGTAGCTAGATGATAACAGTGATGGGAAAAAACATGTTTCTGAATGACAGATGCTAGTGATGACATGTAGATGGAGAAGAGAAGCGGCCCCAGCACTGAGCCCTGAGGCACTCCAGTAGCTAGATGATAACAGTGATGGGAAAAAACATGTTTCTGAATGACAGACACTAGTGATGACATGTAGATGTAGAAGAGAAGCGGCCCCAGCACTGAGCCCTGAGGCACTCCAGTAGCTAGATGATAACAGTGATGGGAAAAAACATGTTTCTGAATGACAGACACTAGTGATGACATGTAGATGGAGAAGAGAAGCGGTCCCAGCACTGAGCCCTGAGGCACTCCAGTAGCTAGTTGATAACAGTGATGGGAAAAAACATGTTTCTGAATGACAGACACTAGTGATGACATGTAGATGGAGAAGAGAAGCGGTCCCAGCACTGAGCCCTGAGGCACTCCAGTAGCTAGATGATAACAGTGATGGGAAAAAACATGTTTCTGAATGACAGACACTAGTGATGACATGTAGATGGAGAAGAGAAGCGGTCCCAGCACTGAGCCCTGAGGCACTCCAGTAGCTAGATGATGGTCTAAGACACATCACCCCTCCACCACACCCTGAAGGACCTACAGAGAGGGAAGACTTGAACCACTGGAGTGCTGTACTTGAGATGCCCTTAATCGTGAGGGTTGACAGGAGGATCTGGTGTTTAACTGTGTCGAAACGCAGCAGGAGAACTGAGGATTTGGAAGCTGTTCTTGAGTCTCAGAGTTTCAGTAACCAAGAGCAGGGCCGTCTCAGTTGAGTGACGCTTCTGAAACCAGACTGGTTGTTGTGCAGGAGGTTGTTCTGTGTGAGAAAGGTAGAGACTTAGTTGAAAACAACTCGTTCAAGTGTTTTAGCAATGAATGGCAAATGGGATGGAAATTTCTAGATGAGCTGGATTTAGAGTGGGTTTCTTAAGTAGTGGGTATTTATTCTGTAAATGTGTTTCCCTCTTAGTTTATGCGCATGTCTTCTTATCAGAAAAAAACAATGATCCTCCTCAATTGAGTGCATGAGTGTTTTTTTTAGAATTTATACGCATCTTGGCATCTCCCAAAATGTGCTTAAAATAGGTGTATGAAAATATATCTAATGTGAGTCTCTAAAACATCACCTGTCTCAAGCTGCGTGTTTCAGGGCAGAAGATCTCCAGACCAAACACACTGGAGAGAAGACGCACTGACGAGGAAGAGGAGGATCTGTCTGCGGCCTACGCTGCCCGAGGTCAGAGGTCATGACCTTAAAGGGACAGTTCACCCAACAATGTAAATCTCGACATAATTACTTTCCCTCATGTCTTTCCAAACCCATGACTTTCATTCATCTTCTGAACACAAAGTTAGATGTTTTAATGAAATCTGAGAGATTTCTGTCCCTATTCACCCAAAACTCTGACATAAAGAGATGGAAAAATAAACCCATATGAATAGAGCGCTTTAGAACCAAGATCCAAGTCTTCCGAAAAGACACGGTTTAGTTTAATTAATAATTCGTTACATTTATATAGCACTTTTCTGGGTACTCAAAGTGCTTTACATGGAAGGGGGGTAATCTCCTCAACCACCACAAATGTGCAGCTCCACCTGATGATGAACAAACCTGATTGGTTCTTCAGCTTGTTTACCATATTTGATGAGCTGATCAATGTTTATATGTGAATAAAAGCCTAAATTAAATGATACATTTTTGGGTGAACTGTCCCTTTAAAGAACCCTGATATCAAGAACCAACAACGAGAGATCAACTGAGTCTAATAGATGTGAATGATTGTGTCCCGACAGGTTTCGCTCGCTATCCGATGGTGGGCTACATCTATAAAGTGAGCAGCACCAGCAGTGATGAGATCTGGCTATGAACATCTGCACACTCTGACCTCTGACCTCACCTGAACCCTGACAGCAGGCACGACGGGATTCGGGTTCAGCATTCTTATAACTGAACATACATCAAAACAGATTTACTGACAAACTTTGACTGCAGCTCAAGAGTTTGAGTGACAGACTGCTTTGTCCTGGTGAAGAACTACACTACCCATAATGCACTGAGCAGAGAAAACACTGCTACTATGGAAACAGGGACTTTCCCCCTCATACTTGCTAGGTATCAGCAAACTAACATTAGTTAATTGTATAGTGCTGGTGACGATTCTCTCATACGATCAGAGAAAACTCTTGAGAAAGACTGATTCAGTGACAGAGATTCATGGGATCCGTAGTTCATTTAGAAGTACCTGCACTTTAATGGACTGTAAATATGTGATCTCATCAGTATACCCAGAGTTCATTGCTGCTATAAGGAATGCTACATCATATTTGTGTAATATAAAGGAATGTTCAGTAAATATGCAGATATTGTGAGATACTTGTATGTATTTAGATAAATAGAAGTATAAAGATTATTGAAATCATATTTAGTGTATATTTGTAAAGCTCATTCTGAGTCTGATCCAGCAGGAGGCGCCACTGGTTTATCTTCACCTGAGCTTAACTAGTAGTTTATTATTATTCCAGTGTGTTGTCCCTCTCTTGCTTGTGAAAGTTGCTGTATTATTATTATTATTATGATGAGAAATAGGCCTACCTCAATAAAGTCGAGAATCACACATCATACGTGATTAGTGTAATAATGTTGTGTGTAGAATGAAGAGAGAGAGAGAGAGAGAGTGAGTGTGTGTGTGTGTGTGTGTGTGTGTGTGTGTGTGTGTGTGTGTGTGTGTGTTTGTGTGTGTGTGTGTGTGTTCGCAGGTGTTTGTGGTCTTCAGTTTACGGCACCGGAAGTCGATCTTTCATCTGCAGGTTTTGCTCTTATTGATGTCAGACTGTGTGTAAGTGCACGAAACATGTATAAAACACACATGAACCATCATTCACATCAGTAACGGCTGTCACGTGTGTGTTTGACAGCACCAGAAGCCGTTGTTTCATGATCTCGAGGAGTTGACTAGTCTCGGCTGATGAGCGGCTTTCATCGCTGGATGAAGTTCAGGCCCGGATCGTGTTCTGACTTCCGGTTGATCTCAGTCTTCAGAATCACACGCGGATCCGGAGCTTCTGAGGTATGAGCTTCATTCGTCACTCGAGCTACATTTAACAGGAATTACGGTAGGCTAACACTTTATTTTATTTTATTTTATTTTACATATGTTACGTACTTACCATAGTAATAACAGTAAATTATGCATAATTACATGCAACTAATCCTCAACCAAACCATAACCCTATAGTAAATACATGTAATTAATTAATATTACTCAGCACTTAAATATATAATTACACTGTGTAACATGACACCTTAAAATAAAGTGTCACCCTTTATTTTAAGGTAACTCCAGTTGTATTTTATTAATGAACTTTAACAAAGATGAATAAATACTGTAACAAACATAATGCTCGTTGTTAGTTAATGCGTTACCCATTACTATATGATATTTATGATTAGTTTATTAATGGTCGGTCATCATAAAACATGAATTTTACAACTTGAAATGTTTTAACCAGAATTAATAAATGCTTTAAGTTTAAAATATCCATGGCATTTTAACAAATATGAATAATCTGAAGCTAATTGTCGGGTGTTATCAAATGTGTTATTGAATCAGAATGTTTAAGTTTCTCCTATAAACCAGTATTTGTGATCAGAACTAGTGTTTGGTGTAGTCGAGCAGATCTGAAGACTTTATTACATCTAACGCTGAGGAAAGAACAGATCATGGCGTCTCTAACGCTCAAGATGGAGGACAGTGAACTCTGAGCTTCAGATTATTCATATTTGTTCAAATGCCATGGATATTTTAAACTTAAAGCATTTATTAATTCTGGTTAAAACATTTCAAGTTGTAAAATTGATGTTTTATGACATGCAACTGTCATAAACTGTCTCTCAGGGAAGAGAATCATAATCATCATCATAACTGAGAATGGACCGCCGCTTGCTCTGGTCGTTCTGCGTGATGGCGGCTCTGGGATCAGTCTCTTCAGAAGGTAGGACTCGACTTCAGCTGGACATATTCACTCTTTCACTGTGACAGAAGTGTAATAATGCAATCTAACGTCCACTTGCAGTTCCTGTACTGCGCATTGAGAAGAGCAACATGACTCTGGTGTGTGAAAACGGTAAGTTTGACTCTGAGCCGAAGCCCCTGACGGACGATGGAGCGTCGGGACTCTACACGTGCTCCTGTTTAGAGGAAGACCACCTCTGTGTCACTCCAACCCGAGCTCGAGTGAAAATCCTGAGTGAGTGAAACCTGTGTGTGTGTGTGTGTGTGTGTGTGTGTGTGTGTGTGTGTGTGTGTGTGTGTGGAGACCTCGTGCTTTTATCTGAACAGGTGTGGATTGAACAGTGTGAGAAACTCTTAATATTTGCTTTAATGTTATAAAGAAATAGAGCAGAATCTGGGGCTATTATCCTCAATCTATCCACAATCTGTCCACACACACACGCACACACACACACACGCACACACTCACACACACAAACCGTAATTCCTGTAAAAATACAGTAGAGAATGTAAACAGAATTACATTTACGGAACAGCCTTTGACAATTTAAAACTGTAATTTACAAAACAAAATGAATCTGGTGAACAACATTTCTGATGAATAATCAAGATGCATCTTTTCCACAAGCTGAGAGAAATACTGATTTACAGCAGATACACAAAACACCATCATGGAAACACACACACACACACACTAGAATAATGAAATAAAGAACATTAAACCCTAAGCGATAAGAACAAACAATCAAAGGTGACTCTCTGACACACAGGGAATTCTGGGAAATGTCAGTTTGTGGCTTTTCACTGTAAATTATAAGATGATCTGTTATGTTTCACTTTAAAAAACGGTAGATTTAACCGGTTTTACTGTAAAATGTCATGAACTGACTATAATACTGTTAATCCTTGATACTGTACAGGTTTTTACTGTAGCATTTTTACAGTATTTTATACAAAATAAAGCTTCCAAAAGGGTTTATCTTTTATTTTCTCTCTCTGCCATAGAAGAACCTTTCAGTGTTCAGAACCAATTTATCTTAGTATATTAAAACCCGGAGATCCTTTGTGGAATAAAAGTTCTTCATGGCCCATCTATGCCAGTAAAGAAGCTTTATCTGTCAGATTGCAGTCATGTTTTTCAGTGTGTGTGTGTGTGTGTGTGTGTGTGTGTGTGTGTGTGTGTGTGTGTGTGTGTGTGTGTGTGTGTGTGTGTGTGTGTGTGTGTGTGTGTGTGTGTGTGTGTGTGTGTGTGTGTGTGAACAGGCGCAGAGAATCTGATCCAGTTGGACATGGCGGCGGTGATCACGGTTCTGGTGAGCAATCTCGTCGTCACGGCTCTGATCGGGTGGGCCGTTTACAGCGTCTGTGCTCAACCCTCCACCAGGACCAGCTACCAGGACAGCAAAGGTGAGGCCCACACACACACACACACACACACACACACACACACACACACACACACACACACACACACACACACACACACACACTCACTCACTCACTCACTCACGCGCGCACACACACACACACACTCACTCACTCACTCACGCACGCGCGCACGCACACACACACACACACACACACACACACACACACACACTCACTCACTCACTCACGCACGCGCACGCACACACACGCATACACACACACACACACACACACACACACACACACACTCACTCACTCACTCACTCACTCACGCGCGCACACACACACACACACACACACGCACACACACACACACACACACACACGCACAGCTGATCATCTCCATCTGTCTCTCCAGCCTCGGACCGGAAGAGTTTGATCCCTAGCGAGCGAGTGAGTAATAGCGCGTCAGGCGGAGACACTTATCAGGTACGACACACACACATCTGGAGCTCATGATGAACAACATGTGATAATACACAAATAATGCTGTCTTTAATATTCCACACTGCAAAATATGCTTTTCTGATGGAGGATTTGTGTCTTGTTTCCAGTCTACATATCTAAAAATTCTTAAATCATGAAGCATTTACTAGAGTAGTAAAATGACATAAGAAATTATATCTTGTTTTCTGATCATTAAAAAAAATCTAAATTAAGTGAGTTTTTGCTTAAAACAAGCTAAACTGTCTGCCACTGGGGTAACAAAACAAAAAAACTTGTTTTCTATTTGAATTAAGATTATTTTTCTTACCCCATGACAGATACAGTCATTTTGCTTGTTTTGAGAAATACACAAACATGCATGTATAATTTTAAGAAAAAAATCGATTTATATATTAAGCATTTATAATTATATATAATATAAATTATATTTAAATATAAAAATGTATATAAACATGTAAATATTTTTTAAATATATACATGCATGTGTGTGTATTTATAAATGTATAATTATTTTACACAGTACACACACATATATGATGTAAACACAAACTTTTATTCTGCAAACGATTAGTTGCGATTAATCATAATGCAGCCCTAATTTAGATTTAGATTTTTTTTATCAGAAAACAAGATATAATTTCTTATGCCATTTTACTTATCTAGTAAATGCTTCTTGATTTAAGAATTGTTAGGACAAAAAAGCATTTCTTTGCCGTGTATATGTTATATTACATCATGCATGTCAGTGTTCGGGGGCCGTGGGAAAAGTTATTCAAGTATTGTCTAAAATTATATGAATTATGATACTATAAAATAAATAAGATTAAATGTACTGAATTTGACATTATCACACAGATGAATGAAGTTGTATTAGTAACACTTTACAATAACTTTTATTAGTTAACTAAAAACTTCTTAATTATTTAATAATCTCAGTTAATGTTTATCTCAACATTTACAAATACGCAAAAGTTGAATATGTTAATGAGCTAACATTATTAGTGAATGTATTAATGCATTAAATAACATTAACTATTGAGACATTATTTTATTCTATTGACAACCAAAATGTTATGTTTCTCTTGACTTTATATATCTAAAGATACTCTAATGATGGATCAAATATTAATATTAGAAACTAAAAAATTCCAGCTAATATTTTACACCAAATTTATGTTTAGATTTTTCACAGCGTACATTCGGTCCGTATATACGTAAAGACTTCTAGCTGGCTTTTATTATAAGTTATACAGGGGTTCCTCACAAGAGGCGCTCATTAAATGCATACGATTACTGTGAAGTTTTATTAATGTGTGATTGATTATTAATGTTTTATCTGTCGTCCAGCGGCTGAACACACGGACAGACGAGTACAGCACTCTTCACGGGGCTCGCAAACCCAAGAACCCCAAATACCCCATCTCACCCTGAGACCAGAGCAAGAACAAGCCCAAGAACCCCAAATACCCCATCTCACCCTGAGACCAGAGCAAGAACAAGCCCAAGAACCCTAAATACCCCATCTCACCCTGAGACCAGAGCAAGAACAAGCCGTCTATCAGTGGATTATCAGAAGAAACCCGTCCGTCGGCGGATTATTAGAGGAACCCGTCTATCTTCAAAAACAGCTGTTGCTCTAAAGCGCTTTCATTCACGCTGCAATCTCTTTAGTTGATTTAGTTTTCCTGTAAATGCTTCAAATAAACGCTTGCTTTCGAGTCAATAAAACCTGTCTTTTCTATCAGCTGTGCTGTGGATTCTTTAACTCAGATTCATCACAGAACAAAGTGATTTCAGTCGAGCTTATGAAAGGGAATATGCAGGCTATAAACGCGCTGTCGATTAGCGCAGACTAAATGAAGGTGTTTACGGTAAAGATATGAATATAATGCTGGTAGAACCACCAAGTCCTATTTCACCGACCGCAGTCAATCTGTTTTTATGTGAGGCTTTAGGTCCAGTTGGTTCTGCTCATACTGGTGTTCCACAGGGGTCAGTATTGGGTCCCTTACTTTTTAGTATGTACATCTATCCACTTGGTCAATTACTAAGATCTCTCAACCGTAACTATCACTTCTACGCTGATGATACTCAGATTTATAAATAAATAATAATGTATTATTATTATTATTATCATCAATAAATTATTGTGAACGATGTAAGGAATCGTTCACCCAAAATTATAATTCTGTCATCATTTACTCGTCTCGTTCAAACCTGTGTGTCTTTCTTTCTTTCGTGAAATACAAAAGAAGATATTTTGAGGAATGTCAATGTTGTTTGGTTCGCGCTGTTCTTCGAAATAACTTATTTGTGTTCAGCAGAAGAAATTAGGTAATTCAGGTTTGATCAACATTATGGGGAGTAAATGATGAACGGAATCCAGCTCAGCTTTACGACGTCATCAGAGCAGTTTTAATAAACCGTCCGTGTCTTTGATTGGTTATAATTAGTCACCAGCTCATATCTGGTGTGGTTTCCGTTCAGAGACGAGAAAAGCAGAAAGCTGCCTGAACAATATCAACGTTGACATCAACCACACACACACATTCACACACGCAAACCCAGATAACACAAATATATTCTAGCAATGTTTTTCTAACATTCCCATTAAGTTATAAAACGTTATTTCTGAATGTGCTATGAACGTTCAAAACATCCAGTTACTTAAATATTTAAAAGAATAATAATTCTTGTTTATGCAAACATTATCAGAACGTTACTTTTGAATGTTCTCAGAACATTTTCTCTGAACGTTGCAACATTTCAGAGAAAAACACTACATAACACACTGAATACGTGCTAATGTTTTGAGAATATTATTAAAGGCCAGATAACTCTGAACAAACATGTTATTAACGTTACTGGAAGAAGGTTTGTACATATCTTTAAGAGAACCTTGTCAGAACGTTAGCCAATGCCTGAGGACCTTCCCCGTTAGCTGGGGTTATACAGTCACACACACACACACACACACACACACACACACACACATGTACGTCCTGTTTCTACACTGCAGACCACCTTACGGGAAAGTTTTACAGTCTTCTACAGTCGCATTGACACGTTTCGCAATACTTTTTCAAAACTCTTCACACAGTTCTCCTAACCAACTTTCAGCTTTGCACAGCAGTGAATTCTTCAGTGACGAAACACTTCAGTGACTCTACGCAACTAGTCGAAGTCTGAAGAGCAAGTCAACACCAAAGGGCACATTCATTGTGGCTCTGCTCCAATATCCACAGGTGTTTAGGGAATAACCCCTAAAACTTCTGACTTCAGATGCTTTAAACACCTGAAACCCCGGAAGAGAGGACTCCGCTATTGCTATGCTAATATAGCACTTATCCCGACCACAAACAAACCCAAAGAGATTCTTGCCAACCAGACTCTATACTCAAAGGGAATCACAGGGGAGCATAAACACTACTTAGAAACCCCAATACTAACTAATTGGGTAGAGTGGCACATAAGAGAATGGGATGCTTTTGTGGCCGGCCCATAATCCTTATTCCCAAGCTCATTCCCTGACCACGGTAAAGGGCACTCTATATAGCGATCTCCGGCACTATGCCAAGAAATAAAAAAGAGGTGATTACCGCTACTTTTACAGGGTTCTAGGTAAGAAGCCCACAAAAGCTCCACCAAAAGGGGAGTGTACAGTATGTCCCTACTTCAAACCCAGCACTAGTTGGGGAGGGAGGTAAATGGGATAACGTTTGCTCATAATCACTACATGTACCCGTATCGACCCTAAGGAGATACTTGTCTAAAAGGGAAGCTTTTATCCCAACTTACATTCCAAATAGTTGGGGAGGGAAGAAAGGAGTAACATTGGATGCATTGTGTTTCAATTACTGTGACTCATACTACCCAGTAACCCATCCAAAAGGGGAGCGTACATCCCTACTTGAAGCCCAACTACAGTTGAGGAGGGAGATAAATGGACTGGGGGGATGCTCTGTGGACTGTCCATTTCCCTTGTATCACCCCTAAGGAATAATATGACTGGAAGGAAGCCATTAACCACACTTGAAACTCCCGTATATAACTGGAGAGGACGGTAAAAGAGGGGCATTGCTTCATTATAATAGCTCCATTCCAAGGAGATAAATGTCACAACTTCAAGCCCCAACCATAGTTGGGGACGGGGGCAAATGGAATAGAGGGATGCAATGCAGACTACCCAACATAACTCCATCTACCTGTTATTGACCCTAAGGGAGTATGTGTTTACAGGAAGCTTTCAAAAGAAGAGTGTGGGACGATTGTTGTTCTGCCCAATGCGACTCCTTTACCAAGTGACCCGGCCACAGTGCAGCGCACAGCCCTACTTAAACCCAACAACAGTTGGGGAGGGAGGCAAACGAAAAGAGGGACGCTGTGCAGACTATCCATAATTATTCATCTGCCTTGAGCGAAGGGGAGCGCTGCACTCTAAAAATCCTGGGTTATTTTTTCAGTGTTTGGGTTGTTCTTGGGTTACCTAGATCTTGGTTCAGACGTAACAACCCAGTGTTTGGGTAGTTTTTGTGTTACCCAGATCCTGGGTCAGACGTAACAACCCAGTGTTTGGGTAATTTTTGTGTTACCCAGATCCCGGGTCAGACATAACAACCCAGTGTTTGGGTTGTTCTTGTGTTACCCAGATCCTGGGTCAGACGTAACAACCCAGTGTTTGGGTTGTGTTTTTGTGTTTCCCAGATCGATTCCTGGGTCAGACGTAACAACCCAGTGTTTGGGTTGTTCTTGGGTTACCTAGATCTTGGTTCAGACGTAACAACCCAGTGTTTGGGTAGTTTTTGTGTTACCCAGATCCTGGGTCAGACGTAACAACCCAGTGTTTGGGTTGTTCTTGGGTTACCTAGATCTTGGTTCAGATGTAACAACCCAGTGTTTGGGTAGTTTTTGTGTTACCCAGATCCTGGGTCAGACTTAACAACCCAGGTGTTGAGTTATTTATCGCTGGGTTTTTGCGACCTCTTCAGGAGAGAGCAGTGCAGCTCCGTCAATCCGGTGCATGTCTTCGCTAAAATACAGGTTTGTATACATTTTATTTGATCTATAAATGCGTTATTGTGCTGTATATTGTTTAACTTTATGCAAAGCAACATATAGGGGCGCGATGTGAGTCACTAAACGAGTGTTGCGTCTGTCTTTTAGTGTGATGGAACAGCCTGATGCCTTGCATAACATTTTATGATTTTAATAAAAAATTACACAAGCTCACGAGATCCAGTGCATACGCCACAACAGAGACTGGGTCATTACACTCGAATTACTTCTTAATGTTTACTTTGTACTTCTATTATTTGTTAAACGAAGGTTAAATGTCACCAATATGTATTAAAAATTATATAAAATATACTATACTGTAAAATATGGCAAGCCAGTGGTTGTATCGAGTATCTTTTTTCAAGTTTAGAGGATTTAAGTTAATCCATAGACATTAATTCATGTGTGAAGTAAAATAAAAAGAAGCTAGTATTATAGTAACAATGAATCAACTATGCTGGATTAAATCAACCCATTATGCTGGGTAAATAAACAACCCAATTAACCCAACATGTGTTCTGTCTTATATATTTACACAGCCCTTGGGTTGAAAACAACTGTAACCCAAGTTGTTTTAGAGTGTGTAACCCAACACTGGTTTGGGGAGGGAGGCAATTGCAATAGAGGGATGCTTTTCATTTACATCAACCCTGATGCATCCTTCTCTAGAGGGAGTCTTATGAACCATTGGGGAGGGCGGTAAAGAGGAGCGGGGGATGCATGGCGTTTCCCCAATGCAGCTTCTGTTAGCCACAGGTGTCTCTCCATAACACCATCGCACGGTGTGTTAGGGTTAGGGTTAGGCATGGCCGGTGTGTTAGGGTTAGGGTTAGATGGCCAAGCTGGAGCCTTTAGTGAGGCTCACACTTTCTTCTTCACATTCCCGTGCTCACACAGACCCTCCACATTGGAATTTTGAACACTTGAAGGGAGGCATGCTGGCTGAGTATGAGTCCTGCATGCAGAAGATCAGGGACGGCTTGAGGAGACCTGGGCCTCTCGAACTGAGCAGATCCTCAAGAGCAGATACAGCAGCTGGAGAAATGCTAACAAGCAGCGTCGAACCATTCCTTGGGTAATATTTCAAGTCTTACCTTTGGTATAGATGATAATCAAATTGAAAGCTAGTATTTCATTGATAGTATTTCATTTAGATGTTATATTACTGTAGAAATGTAGCCGTTTGCGGTCTTATTCAGTTGTGTATTATGTTTTGAAGATGTGGTACTCTAGGCACACAGAGTTCTGATGGTGTTTGTGTGAGAAAAGAATCGGTGTAATGTGAAAGAAGTGGTCATTTAATGCATTCTGTGCCGAAGCAACGAGTGCTCCTCGGTTTAGTTCACACAGACTGAGTTATGGAAACTATTTAAAGCAGAAATCACACTTACACAAAATCAACTTTATTTTTCACTTTTATTGTTTTCCAGTACAGCAGTTGCACCATTCAACCATCCACTTAGTGCAGTTAAGATGTTGATTTAAATAATTTTGCATAAGATAAAAATCTAGAATGAATCGTTGCACTTGCAGATCAAAACAACATATAAACGTCTGTGAAGATTACAAACACACTCTTCAAAACAACGAAGCTCAAAAGACAGACGTGTGTAGTTCCAGTATTTCACACACTGATGTTTCCATCACGAGTTTCCGATGAAGTTTCCACAAACACACAGTCCTGAACCGTACAAACACATCACGAAACACTGATCAGCGAGTCACAGTCTGACTCTGACATATCAATAACCAATAACACACACTGTGGAACAAACGGGACTGAGTAAGAGACACTATGATTCATCCGGGTTTACAGTAAATGTCTTCTGCACACACTCCTGAGGCGTCTACCTGAGGCCCGCGTACAAACCAGTGTTGAGCGTGTGCTGATTCAGTTGCTGAAAACACACACACACACACACACACACACACACACACACACACACACACACACACACACACACACACACAGTTATATTCACAAATTTACAGTTAATCATCAGTTAAATATTCACAAATACTCATTAATTTCCTGCATTTATTCGAGAAGACTCGTGTGCTTGTGATATACAGTGTGGAATATAGAATATATTAATCATATGACAGGAACGAGGGTGTCTTGCTGCGTAAATAACACAGATAATCATGTTGCTGAAAAGTGATCAGCTGACGAGCAAAGTTCTATCAGAGTAATAAACGTGAGGTGTCCTGGGGCCTGGTTCTGGCGTAATGGACACTCAGTTACGACTTACGCACTTCTGAATATGTTTGCGTTGCACCATTAAACTTAGTTGAAGCGTAACATATAAACTACGTGTTTACGGCAGCCTCCGATCCGGAGTAACGGCCGGAGTAAAGTATCAGCCAGACTGCATCAATAAGCTCTTCTTTTACCCGACAGACTTCAGTTCTCTACACATTTACACATGTTAAGAGAGAGAACATTATGTGAAAAGAGGACTTTGTTAGCGGCTCTTTAACACGAGCCCGTCCTGAACAGCGCCGTGTGTGCATCGGTCAAGTCATCTTCATTTATACAGCGCTTTTAACAATGTAGACTGTATCAAAGCTGCTTTACAGAGATAAACGTATAATTTAAGGTAACAGATTGTTGTGTCTTTATAGCGGTTCTTGAATAATGTTATTTTCCAGCTAAAGTTAGTTTTGATTGATTCACTTCCGTCGAAAGGATAATTAGTTATTAAATTAGAGGCCGCTAAGACGACAGCGTTCTCTCTACACAGACTTTACACTGAACCTGTGAGAAACACTGATGCTCACGTGCGCATCAAGAATTAATTATATAGTTATGTGCGTTTGAATATATGTGCGCATGTTTGTAATTCCCTGCAAACCAAGCCTAAACAAACTACTTTTATTTTATCACTACGCGAGCCGAATGTCCCAGTCTGTAGAGCGGTACAGGGTCCTCCACGGGCAGAGTTGTAGTCGGCACGCGGCCCATGCTGTGCGTGTCAGATATCAGTCATAATCAATAAACGCAATTTCTTATGTTTTTTTGTATCAAAATGTATTGATCCTTAATTTAATTTCTAATACAGTTTCTGAAAGTTATTTACATATAAAAACACTTCTGTACTCAAGTATCGCATTTAATGGAAACGTATTTTTAGCGTTAGTAACGTGAAGTTAGAATGAGGGATAAAGTGACATTTCAACACAACTTCTGCTCACGGATTTTGAAGGCCGCTATTGCACTCTAAAAAATGCTGGGTTGTTTCAACCCAATTTTGGATCAAATATGGACAAACCCAGCCGTTGGGTTACATTTTTAAATTTAAATTTTTAACCCAACGTTTGGGTTTATCTATATTTGACCCAAAATTGGGTTGAAACAACCCAGCATTTTTTAGAGTGTGGATCATCGAGGCTAAACGGCATATTATCGACTCGCTTTACTGTACGGAGAGCTTACGGCCTACTGGCTACGCTCTGCCTTACGAACAAATGCTGCAACGGAATAACGTACAGAGTTAGGTACAAACTAGTAGTAGTTGCTAAGCCTCTAGTGTGGACTTTACGTTCCAGTTTAAGAACGGCTGGTGCAACCGACCCTGGTCTTTAATAATGTTCTCAAACGTTATCTATAGATCGTTCATGGAGCGTTTTTTAAACGTTACTCGTGGTTTCAGAACGTTCCCATAATGTCTGCATAACGATAAAATGCAATATTACGCAAACATTCGCACAACCAAATTTTTTAAAAACTCGACGTTTGAAACATTCAGAAATAACCTTTTCATAACTCAATTGGAAAGTTACTTGAATGTTCTTTGAACATCTGTTACTATGGCAACACTGGACTATTGACCAATCACAGCACACTTTGTTCTCATTCTGCGGTGATGGAAGATTAATAACTGCTTATAAAACTCCTTCACGTTCACACACGTACCTCATAGTCTGGGTTTGGCACTGGAGGAGCGCTTGATGTTCGGGGTTTGGACGCTGTAGATGTGAAACAAAGTAAACAATGGAAATGTTGAAATGTTTTGTGTTAAGGGGATCGTTCAAGAATCCTGTCCTCATTTACTCTCGCTCGTGTTGTTCAAAACCCCATGAGTTTCTGTCTTCAGTTGAACACACAAGAAGATAAGTTGAAGAATCTCGGGAACCAGACAGCTTATTGGACCCCGCTGACTTCCATTGTATTTTTTTTAAATATTTTTTATTTTTCTGTTACCAACACACATCTTCTGTTCAACTGAAGACAGAAACTCATGCGGGTTTGGAACAACACGAGCGAGAGTGAATGTGGACAGGATTCTTATGTGTGTGTGTGTGTGTGTTACCTTTCTGCTGTGTGCTGCCAGTGTTTTTCCGCACACACACATAGACGATGAGGATCACTGCTCCTGTAAACACTAGATCCCCCAGTATGACGGCCGACGCCATCATCCCGCTCAGCTCGATGCAGTTCTCACACACTGGCGGAGAGAGAGAGTGTGACGTAAGCATGTGTGTGTGATGAAGAGCATAATGATCGAGATGAAGGCTCCTCACCCTTGACATTGAGATAGAACAGGTCTTTGACGGTCTTTGCGTTGTTGTCTGTGTATTCACAGCTGAACTCTCCGGTGACGACCCCCTGCTCCGCTGCCACCGCGGCCTCCGTCGTCTTACTGCTCATGTCTTCTGTTCCCTTCTTCCACTTCACGTTCTCCTCTCCCCCCGAGCAGACCAGCACCGCACCGCTGCCTGTGGTTCTTATGTCTTCAGCAGAGACACAACAGAAGCCCAGATGAAGCCAGCAACATGTAATCAGTGTGGATGTTCATAATGAGCTCAGATTGTGAATGTTGTGAATGTTAGTGATCGTCACCTTGACTGGCGGCCGCCGCCGTGAGCATCAGAACCACGAGGCCTGTGAGGATCATCTCTGCTGAAGATGAAGAAGATGATGAAGATGACGACGAAGAAGACGAAGATGATGGTTCCTGTCCTGAAGTCGAGCTGTTCTGATCTCTCGGTGTCTCTGTGTTTTGCAACAGGAAAAGGAAACCTCAAACGCCCTCGTTCTCTCTCTCTCTCTCTCTCTCTCTCTCTCTCTCTCTCTCTCTTTATCCGCTCAGCTGCTGCTTTCTCTCACACACTCCTCGAGAACACACACATCTCACACTACATAACTCACTTTTTACTCTCATACCTCAAATGTTACTTCATAAAAATACAGTTGTTAATGTAATGGCGTTGGTAATGGGAGTAAGCAAGTTTAGAGTCAGACAAACGTCTCTCTTTATTACTTGTGCTCATTAAACATGATCTCAAACTTGTCTTAACACTTCTTGTGGCATGTCCTTGTTCACACGTACACACAATCAAACCCATAGCTTGTGGACTGCATGAGAATAAACCCAGCCTGTGAGTTACTCTGTGCGGTCAGACAACTGTGTGCTTCCCAATTACCAGCCAGGTACTGTGGTTATACACAGCGCCACCCAGTGGACAACCTTCACCGTACATCATACAGCTCCTACAGTTAATGTTCAATAACAGATAATACTTTTCATTTTAGGGTTACTCTTTATCCGGTTACACTTTATTGTGTCTTTGTTACACTGTTATTATACATGTAAGTACTGAGTAATATTAATCAACTACATGTACTTGCTATGTAGGGTTAGGGTAGGATGAGGGTTAGGTTTAGGGTTAACTGCATGTAATGCGTAATTTATAGTTATTACTACAGTAATTACATGTAACGTGTAACAACGACACTGTAAAATAAACTGTTACCGATTTGAATCATATGTTAGTAAATGCTGTAGAAGTATTGTTCATTGTTAGATCATGTTAACTAATGCAACCTTATTGAAATATTTTTATATTTCCATCCATCCATCCATCCATCCATCCCTCCATCCATCCATCCATCCATCTTCTTCCACTTATCCGGGGCCGGGTCGGGGGGGCAGCAGTCTCAGCAGAGACACCCAGATGTCCCTCTCCCCAGACACTTCCTCCAGCTCTTCCGGGGCGACCCGAAGTGTTCCCAGGCCAGCCGGGAGACATAGTCCTTCCAGCGGAACACCTCCCGGAGCCGATGCCCGGGCCACCTCAGCTGTGGAGGAGCAGCGGCTCTACTCCGAGCTCCTCCCAATGCCCGGGCCACCTCAGCTGTGGAGGAGCAGCGGCTCTACTCCGAGTTCCTCCCGATGCCGAGCCACCTCAGCTGTGGAGGAGCAGCGGCTCTACTCCGAGCTCCTCCCGATGCCGAGCCACCTCAGCTGTGGAGGAGCAGCGGCTCTACTCCGAGTTCCTCCCGATGCCGAGCCACCTCAGCTGTGGAGGAGCAGCGGCTCTACTCCGAGCTCCTCCCGATGCCGAGCCACCTCAGCTGTGGAGGAGCAGCGGCTCTACTCCGAGCTCCTCCCGATGCCTGGGCCACCTCAGCTGTGGAGGAACAGCGGCTCTACTCCGAGTTCCTCCCGATGCCGAGCCACCTCAGCTGTGGAGGAGCAGCGGCTCTACTCCGAGCTCCTCCCGATGCCGAGCCACCTCAGCTGTGGAGGAGCAGCGGCTCTACTCCGAGTTCCTCCCGATGCCGAGCCACCTCAGCTGTGGAGGAGCAGCGGCTCTACTCCGAGTTCCTCCCGATGCCGAGCCACCTCAGCTGTGGAGGAGCAGCGGCTCTACTCCGAGCTCCTCCCGATGCCGAGCCACCTCAGCTGTGGAGGAGCAGCGGCTCTACTCCGAGTTCCTCCCGATACCGAGCCACCTCAGCTGTGGAGGAGCAGCGGCTCTACTCCGAGCTCCTCCCGATGCCGAGCCACCTCAGCTGTGGAGGAACAGCGGCTCTACTCCGAGTTCCTCCCGATGCCCGGGCCACCTCAGCTGTGGAGGAGCAGCGGCTCTACTCCAAATTCCTCCCGATGCCGAGCCACCTCAGCTGTGGAGAGCAGCGGCTCTTCTCTGATCTCCTCCCGATGCCGAGCCACCTCAGCTGTGGAGGAGCAGCGGCTCTACTCCGAGCTCCTCCCGATGCCCGGGCCACCTCAGCTGTGGAGGAACAGCGGCTCTACTCCGAGTTCCTCCCGATGCCTGGGCCACCTCAGCTGTGGAGGAGCAGCGGCTCTACTCCGAGTTCCTCCCGATGCCGAGCCACCTCAGCTGTGGAGGAGCAGCGGCTCTACTCCGAGCTCCTCCTGATGCCCGGGCCACCTCAGCTGTGGAGGAGCAGCGGCTCTACTCCGAGCTCCTCCCGATGCCGAGCCACCTCAGCTGTGGAGGAGCAGCGGCTCTACTCTGATCTCCTCCTGATGCCCGGGCCACCTCAGCTGTGGAGGAGCAGCGGCTCTACTCCGAGCTCCTCCCGATGCCCGGGCCACCTCAGCTGTGGAGGAGCAGCGGCTCTACTCCGAGCTCCTCCCGATGCCCGGGCCACCTCAGCTGTGGAGGAGCAGCGGCTCTACTCCGAGCTCCTCCCGATGCCCGGGCCACCTCAGCTGTGGAGGAGCAGCGGCTCTTCTCTGATCTCCTCCCAATGCCCGGGCCACCTCAGCTGTGGAGGAGCAGCGGCTCTTCTCTGATCTCCTCCCAATGCCCGGGCCACCTCAGCTGTGGAGGAACAGCGGCTCTACTCCGAGCTCCTCCCAATGCCCGGGCCACCTCAGCTGTGGAGGAACAGCGGCTCTACTCCGAGCTCCTCCCAATGCCCGGGCCACCTCAGCTGTGGAGGAGCAGCGGCTCTACTCCGAGTTCCTCCCGATGCCCGGGCCACCTCAGCTGTGGAGGAACAGCGGCTCTACTCCGAGCTCCTCCTGATGCCCGGGCCACCTCAGCTGTGGAGGAGCAGCGGCTCTACTCCGAGCTCCTCCCGATGCCCGGGCCACCTCAGCTGTGGAGGAGCAGCGGCTCTACTCCGAGCTCCTCCCGATGCCCGGGCCACCTCAGCTGTGGAGGAGCAGCGGCTCTACTCCGAGCTCCTCCCGATGCCCGGGCCACCTCAGCTGTGGAGGAGCAGCGGCTCTACTCCGAGCTCCTCCCGATGCCCGGGCCACCTCAGCTGTGGAGGAGCAGCGGCTCTACTCCGAGCTCCTCCCGATGCCCGGGCCACCTCAGCTGTGGAGGAGCAGCGGCTCTTCTCTGATCTCCTCCTGATGCCCTGGCCACCTCAGCTGTGGAGGAGCAGCGGCTCTACGTGTCCTAGGTCTTCCCCGGGATCTCCTCCCGGTGGGACGTGCCCGGAACACCTCAGCAAAGTTCATGACCATTGTTTTATTAACTATGAAATATCAGTTTCTTTCTGCATGAAATGATGTTCTGCTGCTGTTTTATAGAGACAATATGAAGATGTATGTGAGATAATAAAGCTGAATATTATTAAAGTAGGATTTTATTCTAACTTCACACAGAAGAAACGAAGCGATGTGAAAGCGATGATGCTCTCTCTCAATATGCTCTATATTCAAGCTTTTATGAGTATGCCATGACAGAGCAGAGATCAGTGCTCTAACACATGATAATGAGGTTATGGAGGCAGGGAGACTCATGTTTCAGTGGCTGATGATGAACAAAAACTCTTTACACAATGTGAAAAATAAACAAAATTGATGTGTCTTAAAGTACAACCAACTTGGAAGTTTAAGTAATTTCAACTTAAATTACATTAAAGTCTATTACATTCGGACTTAAAAAAGAGTTTAATCTTGATGTCACCGCAGTGCTGAAGTGTCATAGCCTCTCCCTATGGAGGATCCCTGTACCACTCTACAGATAAAGTGTTGTGGGATAATCTTGGTTTCGCGTATCTACCCTGAAGTGATACAACTCTGTATCAAAATGTTTAAGGCCAGACAAGTAGTTTGTTAAAGGGGTCATGACAAGGTTTTTTTTATTTTATTATTATGTTCACTTAGGTGCAATTATAGTATTACTATAGCTTTTTTTTTACAAAAAACTTTTAAACTGTAGTGATTTATGACCTTTTCCCTGTCTCTCATCCTCTGATTCACACAGTCTGTTTTGGGGTTGTTTCCCCTTTAAGAGTTCAGTGTTAACGCCCACTGCTGTGATTGGCTAACGTCAGTGCCTATGCATCAATTATTAACGCCCCCAGCCAGAACATTTGCGGATTCAGAGTATTTAAAAAGTAGTTCAAAAAGTTTTAAATACATTACTTACAATTTGCGTCGTCGTTGTTGAGCCCAGAATAGTCGGCACGGACTTATCTTTGAGCAACAGTTTTCTGGCAAAGCCAGCATCATTTTGGGTTTTGTTCTCAAAACAGTCATCCTTCAAATGTACAGAACAAACGCTTAAACTAACACTGCCGTGACTGAGACGTCCGCAAAAAATAAAGTGCATCCACTGGATCTTTCGCAGCGTATTCACAGACGTTGTTTGTCCACAGCCAGGAACAGCACATCTGCGGCATCGTAATTTCCCTGTACACAGACCCACTCGCTGTCCGTCCACTGAACACTTGAGAGGCGCGCGGCGCGCGGGCGCGACAACGATACGAAATGAGCGTAGTTGTCTTGTGCTTAAAGCGTAGTTGTCTTGTGCTGGAGGCGGCGGGAGGCGGTCATATGCAAATGCTGGTACGTCACTTCGTACCGTGACGTCACTTTGTACCGTGGATCCAGAACGAGCTGTATTTAGAGCTTGATTAAATAAATGATTCGTTTATAATGGGGAGGACGTCTTAAGCTATGAAACTTGCAGGACGTTTTAATGGTACAAAGACCTCTTATATACCAAAAGATCAAGGCAAATTTGGTTTCTCATGTCATGACCCCTTTAAGGCTTGGTTTGCAGGGAATTACAAACCTGCGCACATATATTCAAACACACATAACTATAGAATTAATTCTGGATGCGCTAGTGAGCGCCATCAGTGTTTCTCACCGGTTCGTGTTTAAAATCTGTGTAGAGAGAACGGTGTCGTCTTAGCGCCCCTAATTTAATAACAATTAGAATGTTCTCTGAATGTTACTTTAGAATGTTCTCTGAACGCTACTTTAAAATGTTCTCTGAACGTTACTTTAGAATGTTCTCTGAACGTTACTTTTGAATGTTCTCTGAACGTTACTTTAGAATGTTCTCTGAACGTTACTTTAGAATGTTCTCTGAACGTTACTTTAGAATGTTCTCTGAACGTTACTTTTGAATGTTCTCTGAACGTTACTTTTGAATGTTCTCTGAACGTTACTTTTGAATGTTCCATGAACGTTACTTTAGAATGTTCCATGAACGTTACTTTAGAATGTTCTCTGAACGTTACTTTTGAATGTT
Source organism: Phoxinus phoxinus (assembly GCF_949152265.1). Classification (NCBI taxonomy): domain Eukaryota; kingdom Metazoa; phylum Chordata; class Actinopteri; order Cypriniformes; family Leuciscidae; genus Phoxinus; species Phoxinus phoxinus. Next base: position 45,230,825 of record NC_136879.1, read on the forward strand.
CTCTGAACGTTACTTTTGAATGTTCTCTGAACGTTACTTTAGAATGTTCTCTGAACGTTACTTTTGAATGTTCTCTGAACGTTACTTTAGAATGTTCCATGAACGTTACGCAAGCTTTTAAATAACACTGCGGAGCCTTGCCAGAACGTTCTGAGAACATTGACCTTGCAGGTTTGTGTGTGGAAAGAATGTCAAAGATATTGTAAAAATAAAACAATCAAAA
>NC_136879.1:45236047-45248547 GCF_949152265.1 Phoxinus phoxinus
TACTTATTTAACATTGCCAACAGGCAGTGTAGTCTGCCACGAGCGGTCTCTTCCCTCACGCGCTCCCATGGCAGCAACGCCTCGCTGAACGTGTTCCATAACACTCACAACTCATCATACGCGGGGCAGGGTGGCTGTGAGGGTTTGGGTTGTAAATCTCCATCTCCTCTCTCTTGGGCTGCCAGCAGAGCACTCATTATATCCAGCAGAGCACTCGCTGTCAGATCAGAGGATGCTAGTGACGACACATCCTCATCCGGCAGCTCAGACTCGCGAGCCTGCGAGGGGTGTGAGAGATAACCAACTCTATTAAACTCCTCGGCGGACTCTCTCTGAAACCCCACGACTCTAGTCTCTGCTCTGCCTCAGCACGAGCGGGCCCCGAACCGCCTGGCACAGATGCCTGTCCCTCGTCACTCGAGAAGAGAGCAGACGAGAGCGGAGTTTTCTCAAGGGAAAAAACTCACAGTTGGCACAAGCCCTCAAGAACTGATTGTGCTTGCTCTGAGCCCAAACAGTAAACACACAAGTTGTGTGTGTCATCAAGTGTCAATATCTTAGACACAGATCCACACACTTCCAAAAGCGTTTTTCACAAGCCATGTAACGGGCGGCAGTGGCTCAGTGGTTCATGTAGGTTGTCTACAAACCGGAAGGTTGGTTCATATTCCACCTGAGCAAGTGTCGAGGTGTCCATGAGCAAGACACCTAACCCCAGCTGCTCCCGACGGGCTGGATGGCGCCTAAAGGGAACTGTAATAATGTTGTCTGACTACATTTTGGTTTGACTGTATATTTTGTATAAATGTTTAGTTCAGTAAACTTGCTTTACAGTGATGTTTCGGTCAGTTAACCCTTCCTTGAGTGTCTAACTTCACTACAGTGATCTGTCGACTTTAAAGATAATCTGATAATAGTGTCTGTTTCTGGCGTGTGTGTGTCCGGGATCTGGGTGTTCTGATAATAGTGTATGTTTCTGCAGGCCTGTGTGTGTCGGGGATCCGGGTGTTCTGATAATAGTGTCTGTTTCTGGCGTGTGTGTGTCCGGGATCTGGGTGTTCTGATAATAGTGTATGTTTCTGCAGGCCTGTGTGTGTCGGGGATCCGGGTGTTCTGATAATAGTGTGTGTTTCTGTAGGCGTGTGTGTGTCGGGGATCCGGGTGTTCACGGCTGGGGAAGTGAAGGCTGTTAACGGGACAGACGTGCGTCTCAAATGCACCTTCCAGAGTTCGTCTGCGATCCGAGTGTCGAGTGTCACGGTGTCCTGGACCTTCAGGCCGATCGGCCCCGGACAAGAAGAGACGGTGAGATGCGCTGGACCACACGCATGTGTGTTTGTGTTTGTCATCTAGTCTCTCCCCTGTGAAGGCCTCCTTTCCTTTACCTCTGTACAGATAAAACATTGTAAAAATTATTTCAGTTCGCATTGTTTCGCGGAAGCGACTACAAATTCTTATGAATTTTTAAGGCCAGACAAGTAATTTGGTGAGGTCCATTTGTAAAGAAAGACTACACGTCTGCACACATATATATTCAAACGCTCATACCTATAGTCTAAACACGTAATATGCATGTGCACGCCATCAGCGTTTTCATGTTTTTGAAGTTTACACGGAGAAGATAAAATTCTAAACTTGCACCTTGGAACCTATTTTAAAGTTTGCGTTCTCGAGCACCAAATACTGTTGTCCTGCAAATGAACGGCCAGAACACATTCAAAGTTTCTGTCTTCTGTTAGAACGGTGTTGCGGCCACTAAGTTAATAACTAATGATCTTTGCAATAGAAGTGAATCAATCAAAACTAACTTTAGCTAGACAATAACTTTTATTCTAGAGCTGCTGTAAAGCCGAAACAATCTCTGTTACTTTAATTTCCTGTTATCACTGTAAAGCTGCTTTGAAACAATGTGCATTGTTAAACGTGCTATATAAATGAAGGTGACTTGACTTTGTGTTTCATTCTGCGCTTGATTCTCACTGTCTCTCTGCGATCAGGTGTTTTATTACCACGAGAAACCCTTTGCTCCGCTGGAGGGCCGCTTCAGGAGGAAGGTGGAGTGGGCCGGAGACGTCAGCGGACGCGACGCTTCTGTAGTGCTGCGGAAAGTGCCATTTAGTTTTAACGGGACGTTCAGCTGTCAGGTGAAGAACCCGCCAGACGTGCACGGGAGCGTTGGTGAGGTGCGTCTTCGGGTCGTCACTACAGGTGAGCATTAGCTTTCGTTCTGTCTGTGGCTACGTCTATAAGTGGTGCTCACTGCAGAGCCACATCACATCCAGCTCCACCTCTCTGGACGTCATGGTTTGAGCTCGAAACTAGTCCGGCTCCTCCTCTCTGGACGTCATGGGTTGAGATCAAACTAGTCCAGCTCCTCCTCTCTTGGTGTCGTCATGGGTTGAGCTCAAACTAGTCCGGCTCCTCCTCTCTGGACGTCATGGGTTGAGCTTAAAGAAGTCCAGCTCCACCTCTCTGGGCGTCATGGGTTGAGCTTAAACTAGTCCGGCTCCTCCTCTCTGGACGTCATGGGTTGAGCTCAAACTAGTCCGGCTCCACCTCTCTGGACGTCATGGGTTGAGCTTAAAGTAGTCCAGCTCCACCTCTCTGGACATCATGGGTTGAGCTCAAACTAGTCCGGCTCCACCTCTCTGGGCGTCATGGGTTGAGCTTGAACTAGTCCAGCTCCACCTCTCTGGACGTCATGGGTTGAGCTTAAAGTAGTTCAGCTCCACCTCTCTGGGCGTCATGGGTTGAGCTCAAACTAGTCCGGCTCCTCCTCTCTGGACGTCATGGGTTGAGCTCAAACTAGTCCGGCTCCTCCTCTCTGGACGTCATGGGTTGAGCTTAAAGTAGTTCAGCTCCACCTCTCTGGGCGTCATGGGTTGAGCTCAAACTAGTCCGGCTCCTCCTCTCTGGGCGTCATGGGTTGAGCTCAAACTAGTCCGGCTCCTCCTCTCTGGACGTCATGGGTTGAGCTTAAAGTAGTTCAGCTCCACCTCTCTGGGCGTCATGGGTTGAGCTCAAACTAGTCCGGCTCCTCCTCTCTGGACGTCATGGGTTGAGCTTAAAGTAGTCCAGCTCCACCTCTCTGGGCGTCATGGGTTGAACTCAAACTAGTCCGGCTCCACCTCTCTGGACGTCATGGGTTGAGCTCGAACTAGTCCAGATCCACCTCTCTGGACGTCATGGGTTGAGCTCAAACTAGTCCGGCTCCTCCTCTCTGGACGTCATGGGTTGAGCTTAAAGTAGTTCAGCTCCACCTCTCTGGGCGTTATGGGTTGAGCTTAAAGTAGTTCAGCTCCACCTCTCTGGGCGTCATGGGTTGAGCTCAAACTAGTCCGGCTCCTCCTCTCTGGACGTCATGGGTTGAGCTTAAAGTAGTCCAGCTCCACCTCTCTGGGCGTCATGGGTTGAACTCAAACTAGTCCGGCTCCACCTCTCTGGACGTCATGGGTTGAGCTCGAACTAGTCCAGATCCACCTCTCTGGACGTCATGGGTTGAGCTCAAACTAGTCCGGCTCCTCCTCTCTGGACGTCATGGGTTGAGCTTAAAATAGTTCAGCTCCACCTCTCTGGGCGTTATGGGTTGAGCTCAAACTAGTCCGGCTCCTTCTCTCTGGACGTCATGGGTTGAGCTTGAACTAGTCTGGCTCCTCCTCTCTGGGCGTCATGGGTTGAGCTCAAAGTAGTCCAGCTCCACCTCTCTGGACGTCATGGGTTGAGCTCAAACTAGTCCAGCTCCTCCTCTCTGGACGTCATGGGTTGAGCTCAAACTAGTCCAGCTCCTCCTCTCTGGACGTCATGGGTTGAGCTTAAAGTAGTCCAGCTCCACCTCTCTGGACGTCATGGGTTGAGCTTGAACTAGTCTGGCTCCTCCTCTCTGGGCGTCATGGGTTGAGCTCAAAGTAGTCCAGCTCCACCTCTCTGGACGTCATGGGTTGAGCTCAAACTAGTCCAGCTCCTCCTCTCTGGACGTCATGGGTTGAGCTCAAACTAGTCCAGCTCCTCCTCTCTGGACGTCATGGGTTGAGCTTAAAGTAGTCCAGCTCCACCTCTCTGGACGTCATGGGTTGAGCTCAAACTAGTCCGGCTCCTTCTCTCTGGACGTCATGGGTTGAGCTCAAACTAGTCCGGCTCCACCTCTCTGGACGTCATGGGTTGAGCTTAAAGTAGTCCGGCTCCTCCTCTCTGGACGTCATGGGTTGAGCTTAAAGTAGTCCAGCTCCACCTCTCTGGACGTCATGGGTTGAGCTTAAACTAGTCCAGCTCCACCTCTCTGGACGTCATGGGTTGAGCTCAAACTAGTCCGGCTCCTCCTCTCTGGACGTCATGGGTTGAGCTCGAACTAGTCCAGATCCACCTCTCTGGACGTCATGGGTTGAGCTCAAACTAGTCCGGCTCCTTCTCTCTGGACGTCATGGGTTGAGCTCAAACTACTCCGGCTCCACCTCTCTGGACGTCATGGGTTGAGCTTAAAGTAGTCCGGCTCCACCTCTCTGGGCGTCATGGGTTTAGCTCAAACTAGTCCGGCTCCTTCTCTCTGGACGTCATGGGTTGAGCTCAAACTAGTCCGGCTCCACCTCTCTGGACGTCATGGGTTGAGCTTAAAGTAGTCCGGCTCCACCTCTCTGGACGTCATGGGTTGAGCTTAAAGTAGTCCAGCTCCACCTCTCTGGACGTCATGGGTTGAGCTCAAACTAGTCCGGCTCCTTCTCTCTGGACGTCATGGGTTGAGCCTAAAGTAGTCCAGCTCCACCTCTCTGGACGTCATGGGTTGAGCTTAAAGTAGTCCGGCTCCACCTCTCTGGACGTCATGGGTTGAGCTTAAAGTAGTCCGGCTCCTCCTCTCTGGACGTCATGGGTTGAGCTTAAAGTAGTCCAGCTCCACCTCTCTGGACGTCATGGGTTGAGCTCAAACTAGTCCAGCTCCACCTCTCTGGGCGTCATGGGTTGAGCTTAAACTAGTCCAGCTCCACCTCTCTGGACGTCATGGGTTGAGCTCAAACTAGTCCAGCTCCACCTCTCTGGGCGTCATGGGTTGAGCTTAAACTAGTCCAGCTCCACCTCTCTGGACGTCATGGGTTGAGCTCAAACTAGTCCGGCTCCTCCTCTCTGGACGTCATGGGTTGAGCTTAAACTAGTCCAGCTCCACCTCTCTGGACGTCATGGGTTGAGCTCAAACTAGTCCAGCTCCACCTCTCTGGGCGTCATGGGTTGAGCTCAAACTAGTCCGGCTCCTCCTCTCTGGACGTCATGGGTTGAGCTTAAACTAGTCCAGCTCCACCTCTCTGGACGTCATGGGTTGAGCTCGAACTATTCCAGATCCACCTCTCTGGACGTCATGGGTTGAGCTCAAACTAGTCCAGCTCCACCTCTCTGGGCGTCATGGGTTGAGCTTAAACTAGTCCAGCTCCACCTCTCTGGGCGTCATGGGTTGAGCTTAAACTAGTCCAGCTCCACCTCTCTGGACGTCATGGGTTGAGCTCAAACTAGTCCGGCTCCTCCTCTCTGGACGTCATGGGTTGAGCTCGAACTATTCCAGATCCACCTCTCTGGACGTCATGGGTTGAGCTCGAACTATTCCAGATCCACCTCTCTGGACGTCATGGGTTGAGCTTAAACTAGTCCAGCTCCACCTCTCTGGACGTCATGGGTTGAGCTCAAACTAGTCCGGCTCCTCCTCTCTGGACGTCATGGGTTGAGCTCAAACTAGTCCGGCTCCTCCTCTCTGGATGTCATGGGTTGAGCTTGAACTAGTCTATATCCGGGAGTGACGCGCTGCCAAGGTGGCGATGGCCGGCTCTGCCCACTTTGGGCTTCAAAACCGCTCTTCAGAAACACTACGAGTGACGACACAGACACCACACCCATATTTTTTACAGTCTATGGTTTTAATGTGTTATAATGTAGACTCGGCCTGAGAGTTTGTGTTTGCAGGTGCGATTCGTTCGTTCACATGGTCTCTGTGTCATTTCAGCCTCGCTCTCTGAGATTGTGATTCTCTGTGTGGCCACTGGAGGCGCTGTTCTGTTGGTCCTCCTGATGGTGATGATGGTCGTGTTCGTGCGTCGCTGTCACAGGCGGAGGAACCCGGAGCAGAACCACAACATCCTCAGACAAGAGCAGAACCACAACATCCTCAGACAAGAGCAGAACCACAACAGCCTCAGACAAGAGCAGAACCACAACAGCCTCAGACAAGAGCAGAACCACAACAGCCTCAGACAAGAGCAGAACCACAACAGCCTCAGACAAGAGCAGAACCACAACAGCCTCAGACAAGAGCAGAACCACAACAGCCTCAGACAAGAGCAGAAGGTCCTGACGGGCTGGTGAGATCCGGAGGGAACGCCGTTCGCTCGGAGAGATCGGATGAGCTTTGCTTCTCAAATTATTTTACATCACAAACTCACACACAAAGACTGTCAGTAAACGCACCAGCAAGTAGTAATAAACAGGTTCATGTGGTTTCCCTCAGACGTCCTCATTTCTCAGTGATTGCCAGTTGTCTGGAGTTGGGTGCCTTCATCTGTAACTCTTTAGCAGTGCTGTACAGTAGAGTACAGTAGAGTACAGTAGAGTACAGTATAGCACATTAGTGTACATTAGTGTACATTAGTGTACACTAGTGTACAGTAGAGTACAGTAGAGTACAGTAGTGTACAGTAGTGTACAGTATAGCACATTAGTGTACATTGGTGTACAGTAGAGTACAGTAGTGTATAGTATAGCACATTAGTGTACATTAGTGTACATTAGTGTACAGTAGAGTACAGTAGAGTACAGTAGAGTGCAGTAGTGTACAGTAGTGTACAGTAGTGTACAGTAGAGTGCAGTAGTGTACAGTATAGCACATTAGTGTACATTGGTGTACAGTAGAGTACAGTAGAGTACAGTATAGCACATTAGTGTACATTAGTGTACAGTAGAGTACAGTAGAGCACAGTAGTGTACAGTATAGCACATTAGTGTACATTAGTGTACAGTAGAGTACAGTGGTGTACAGTAGAGTACAGTAGTGTACAGTAAAGCACATTAGTGTACATTAGTGTACATTAGTGTACAGTAGTGTACAGTAGTGTACAGTAGTGTACGGTAAAGCACATTAGTGTACAGTATAGCACATTGGTGTACATTAGTGTACAGTAGAGTACAGTAGAGTACAGTAGTGAACAGCAATGTACAGTAGAGTACACTAATGTACAGTAAAGTACAGTAGTGCACAGTAGAGTACAGTAGCGTACAGTAGAGTACAGCAGTGTATGGTATAGCACATTAGTGTACAGTAGAGTACAGTAGTGTACAGTAGAGTACAGTAGTGTACAGTAGAGTACAGTAGAGTACATTAGTGTACATTAGAGTACAGTAGAGTACAGTAGTGTACAGTAGAGTACAGTAGTGTACAGTAGTGTACAGTAGAGTACATTAGAGTACAGTAGAGTACAGTAGTGTACAGTAGAGTACAGTAGAGTACATTAGAGTACAGTAGAGTACATTAGTGTACAGTAGAGTACAGTAAAACACATTAGTGTACAGTAGTGTACAGTATAGCACATTAGTGTACATTAGTGTACAGTAGAGTACAGTGGTGTACAGTAGAGTACAGTAGTGTACAGTAAAGCACATTAGTGTACATTAGTGTACAGTAGAGTACAGTAGTGTACAGTAGTGTACAGTAAAGCACATTAGTGTACATTAGTGTACAGTAGTGTACAGTATAGCACATTGGTGTACATCAGTGTACAGCAGAGTACAGTAGAGTACAGTAGTGTACAGCAATGTACAGTAGAGTACACTAATGTACAGTAAAGTACAGTAGAGTACAGTAGTGAACAGCAATGTACAGTAGAGTACACTAATGTACAGTAAAGTACAGTAGTGCACAGTAGAGTACAGTAGCGTACAGTAGAGTACAGCAGTGTATGGTATAGCACATTAGTGTACAGTAGAGTACAGTAGTGTACAGTAGAGTACAGTAGTGTACAGTAGAGTACAGTAGAGTACATTAGTGCACATTAGAGTACAGTAGAGTACAGTAGAGTACAGTAGTGTACAGTAGTGTACAGTAGAGTACAGTAGAGTACATTGGTGTACAGTAGAGTACAGTAGTGTACAGTAGAGTACATTAGTGCACATTAGAGTACAGTAGTGTACAGTAGTGTACCGTATAGTACTGGATAACAGAAGAAGAGGATGCAGGAGAAAGAAGTTATTTACACTTACTTTACCAATAAAAACTAAAAAAAATCTAGTAATTTCTGTTTATGGTTTAACTAAATCATCAAAGGACAGATGCAAGTACAGTGGTCATTAAAGTGAGAATAAATGCATAAAATTTTTTATTTTATTTAACATATTTAGTTTTTGGAGGTTTGCATAGTATTCTGATTCTGCATTTCACTAATTATTCATTTTGAGGAATTTTTTATATTCTTTTGTGCAAGTGAGATGAGTAAATGCTCACATTTAGTCTAGAACTACAATAACCATCATGTTTACACACACACACACACACACACACACACACACACACACACACACACACACACACACACACACACACACACACACACACACAACATCATCATCAGATGACTGAAGCTCAACAGCGCCCTCTAGTGCGCAGGCGCTGCTAAACAGCCTCTGTCACGTGTCACCGGTCAGGAAGGGTCAGAGTCATTTCTCTTTAATAGCAAACTATAAACTTCATCTCAGAATAAACCAAAAGCACAAGAGTCCTTCATTTGGAAGAGCTAGTGATATTAACACGACACTAACTAAGTAATCTCACCTTACATAGCTGACATTAAACTGATTTAATAAAATTATAATGAATTGTTAATATAATCGCTAATATAATTAGGTCAGAGAAAGAGATATCACACTCACGGCTGATATAATATATTACAATACAGTCAGATAGCTAATCATGCATTCCTGCACTGGTTTTAATGGAGTTTTGATAGTTTAATGAGAGGTTTTGACAGATTTTGTCGTGTTTTTAGAGTCTGTATTTGAACTTCCGGTTTCACCTGTTCGGCAGGTAATCAAACACTGTCAAACATGGAGGACAACCACAAACCTGGGCCATAAACGAGGCTTACATCTGCTCTGATAACCGCTCATATCCACTCATAACCCCTCGTGTGTGATCATATATGCCGATTATTGATCATGGATGTGAAGAGAGGCTCGCGTGGAGCAGTCGTGTGTGTTTGCGTCGCCCTCGGTGAGTCGCGCTGTTATTCGCTCACACACATCTCAGCATACACACATCTCAGCATACACACATCTCAGCATACACACATCTCTCAGGGAAGTTTTACGTGGGTTTCGTTTCTGAAATACTGTAAATCTATAACCTGGTGTCATTTGAGATCCGTCGAGAATGTTTACTTTCTGTTTTGTGTGAAAATATCCTGTCAATCATCTGCCGTATGTAAACATGTAGATTTCGCTGATTTACAGCGTGACCTCAATATTTAGGCTTATTAAACACTTTACAGTCAGGGTTAACGCGTTAACTAACAGTAAAAACACGTTTTGCAGTATTTATTAATCTTTGTTAACGTTAATTAATAAAATGCTCTGTTCAGTGTTGTTGTTGTTGTTGAGGACTCCATTAAATACCAAAAGTTTATGTCGGAATTCACATGAACTAAGATTAACATATGCTTCATAAGTGTTTGTCATGTTTACTAATGTAGGTTATTAATGTTAACAAACGCAAGCCTGTAAAGTGTTGTCACTTCTGTCATGTCTGTCTGGTGTTTGTTCCCTTATTTGAAATGTCAACTCAACCGGAAGAAAGAAATGAATGAAGGTGAAAGCCAAAATTAAATATCATATATATTTACAGAGTAATCCACTGTTTTGTAGAGTCAAAAATACAATCTCCTATCTGAGCGCCATAAATATTGTTTTTCCAAAGTTTGCGTGCCTGTAACTCAAGATGTATTAAAGATATCTTTAATATCCTTTTGGATTCTGGTTCTAAACAAACTTTTCTCTTTAATATGTTCATTTTAAAGGCTCTATATGGTTCAGTCCCAGAGATATGGAGATCTCAATGTGGCTCCGGGTTCAAATTGTTACATTTTACATTTCTGTCAATATAAATGGTCTTCTAACATTGTGAATTGGTAAAATCCAACAATTTGAACCCGGAGCCGCATTGAGATCTCCATATCTCTGGGACTGAACCATAAAGAGCCTTTAAAATGAACACATTAAAAGGAAAGTTAGTTTAGAACCAGAATCTAAAAGGATAATGAGATATCTTTAATACTTCTTGAGTTACAGGCACGCAAACTTGGGGGATTACTGTAAATATACGTCTGTGACATTAAATATTTTGGCTTTCATCACTATTTATGTCTGTCCTTCATCATAAAAAATATGAACTAAATAAAAAGTTTGAGCCGGGGAAGTTTCTGGAGTTCAGAATGATTTGTGAGTGTAAAACGTCTGATCAATCACGTAATTAAAACACACACGCGCGCGGAAGCATGATGATGTCACAGGCCCGTCCCAGAAGTGACAGCATCAGAGGAACACACACACACACACACACACACACACACACACACACACGTTTACTGGATCTGTCTGGCCGGTTGCATTAAAGTTAGTCATCTTTCTTTCCTCAAGCTTGTTCATCATAACTTTAAGGTGAACTCTAATATGAATCTGAAGAGTAAGACTGATTTCCTCTAATCTGCTCAGTTATTATAAGATAACGTAGCGCACTGATTGTGTTTATGGCTCTGAGTGTAGTCAGGCTAGTTTATAGTGGATCTCATCAGTCACTGTGTTTGATTATGAGTTTGCAGTTTATGATTTTTATTATTCTGAGGAGCTGAATATCAGATATGGCAGAGATCTGACTCAAGTGCTGGCCCGTTTACAGTCAGGCAATCTACAGTAATGAACCCGAGCTCGAAAGACCGAACACAAAACTGCAGCGCTTGTAATAAACACAGTGATGCAATATTTATATGGCTCTTGGTTTCAACGGGCATCAAAGGGACAGTGAACATTAGCCCATGATCTACTGTCCCTGAACTCATCCGAACACACACGACACTCTTCTGTCAGACGAACACACACAACACTCTCCTGTCAGACGAACACACACGACACTCCTGTCAGACGAACACACGCGACACTCTTCTGTCAGACGAACACACACGACACTCTCCTGTCAGACGAACACACACGACACTCTTCTGTCAGACGAACACACACGACACTCTCCTGTCAGACGAACACACACGACACTCTTCTGTCAGACGAACACACACGACACTCTCCTGTCAGACGAACACACACGGCACTCTTCTGTCAGACGAACACACACGACACTCTTCTGTCAGACGAACACACGCGACACTCTCCTGTCAGACGAACACACACGACACTCTTCTGTCAGACGAACACACACGACACTCTTCTGTCAGACGAACACACACGACACTCCTGTCAGACGAACACACACGACACTCCTGTCAGACGAACACACACGACACTCTCCTGTCAGACGAACACACACGACACTCTCCTGTCAGACGAACACACACGACACTCTCCTGTCAGACGAACACACACGACACTCTCCTGTCAGACGAACACACACGACACTCTTCTGTCAGACGAACACACACGACACTCTCCTGTCAGACGAACACAAACGACACTCTTCTGTCAGACGAACACACACGACACTCTTCTGTCAGACGAACACACACGACACTCTTCTGTCAGACGAACACACGCGACACTCTTCTGTCAGACGAACACACACGACACTCTTCTGTCAGACGAACACACACGACACTCTCCTGTCAGACGAACACACGCGACACTCTCCTGTCAGACGAACACACACGACACTCTTCTGTCAGACGAACACACACGACACTCTTCTGTCAGACGAACACACGCAACACTCTTCTGTCAGACGAACACACACGACACTCTCCTGTAAGACGAACACAATCTGAGTTATATTAAGTAATGTCCTGCTCTTCCAAACTTTATAATGGCAGTGAATGGCCATTTATGTTTTGAAATCCATAAAAGTGCATCTGTCCATCATAAATGACGCATCAGATGCACTTATATGGACTTCAAAACATAAACGGCCATTCACTGCCATTATAAAGCTGGAAGAGCAGGACATTAATTAATATAACTCAGATTGTGTTCATCTGACAGAAGAGTGTCATGTGTTAGGATGACAGAAGAGTGTCGTGTGTTAGGATGACAGAAGAGTGTCGTGTGTGTTCGTCTGACAGAAGAGTATCGTGTGTGTTCGTCTGACAGAAGAGTGTCGCGTGTGTTCGTCTGACAGGAGAGTGTCGTGTGTGTTCGTCTGACAGGAGAGTGTCGTGTGTTCGTCTGACAGAAGAGTGTCGTGTGTGTTCGTCTGACAGGAGTGTGTCGTGTGTGTTCGTCTGACAGAAGAGTGTCGTGTGTGTTCGTCTGACAGAAGAGTGTCG
>NC_136879.1:45251047-45281047 GCF_949152265.1 Phoxinus phoxinus
CACTCCTGCAGGACTCCCTCAGCACACACACTCCTGCAGGACTCACTCAGCACACACACACACTCCTGCAGGACTCACTCGGCACACACACTCCTGCAGGAGAACACTGATGTGTTTCAGTAGGGATGCATAGATATCAACATTTTGGTTGTTACTGATAATTATTTATATAATTATTTATATTAGAAAGCACTGAAGTGTTCTCAGTTCTCATCCTGCTGGATCTGCTGCCTTTGACACAGTTAACCACCAGATCCTCCTGTCAATCCTAAAGAGGAAGGGCATCTCGGGAACTGCACTCCAGTGGTTCAGGTCTTATCTCACGGGTAGGTCCTTTAGGGTGTCATGGAGGGGTGAGGTGAGGTGTCTAAGACCCTACATCTAGCTCCTGGAGTGCCTCAGGGCTCAGTGCTGGGACAGCTTCTCTTCTCCATCTACATGACATCACTAGGATCTGTGATTCAGAAACATGGCTTCTCCTATCACTGCTACGCTGATGACACACAACTCTACCTCTCATTCCAGCCGGATGATCCGACGGTAGCCGCTCGCATCTCAGCCTGACTGACAGACATCTCTGGCTGGATGAAGGACCACCACCTTCAACTCAACCTTGCGAAGACAGAGATACTCGTAATCCCGGCTAACCCAGCACTTAATCACAACTTCACCATTCAGCTAGGCTCTTCATCCATAACTCCATCAAGATCAGCCAGGAACCTTGGAGTTGTAATTGATGATCAATTGATCTTCACAGACCACATCGCTAGCACTGCCCGGTCATGCAGATTTGCCTTGTACAACATTAGGAGGATCAGGCCCTTCCTATCAGAGCATGCTACACAACTCCTTGTTCAGGCGCTTGCTCTATCCAGACTGGACTATTGTAATGCTCTCCTGGCCGGTCTCCCAGCTTGCTCTGTCTAACCTCTGCAACTGATCCAGAAGCTGCAGCTAGAGTGTCTTCAACGAGCCGAAGAGAGCACACGTCACTCCTCTCCTCACGAAACTGCACTGGTTGCTGGTTGCTGGTTGCCGGTTGCCGCTCGGATCAAACTCAAGTCACTGACGTTTGCCTACAGAACACCACTGGCACTGCTCCCCTGTACCTGAACTCATTACTTCAGACTAATGTGCCATCCAGAAACTTGCGCTCTGCAATCGAACGGCATCTTGTCTACTGACTGACTCACACACTTATGAAGAGTCTCTGGCGCCATCTAGTGGAGAAATAATTTGTGTCACTTCTGGTGCTGTTCACGGTCAGGGACTATTTTCTCCAGCGGAAGGAAGGCTTTTATATTGATATTGATCACTGATATACTTCCGCTGGGGTTTAGGATGGTCTGGTAAAGGTCTGATCTCTGTCCATTGACTGCAGTAACCTCATCTTTTGTGTGTTTCTCTGTAGTTCTTCCACTTCTCGTCCCAGGCGTACCCGCCGCTGGAGGATTATTTTAAGGACCGTGTGAAGTGGCTGGGCAGCCCGTCCGGTGGAGACGCCTCCATCCAGCTCCTGAACGCCTCGCTGACCGACAACGGCACCTACACCTGTGCCGTACGCAACCCCCCCGACGTGCAGGGCAGCCCGGCCCAGACCGTGCTGAGCGTCACGCCACAGAGTGAGCACACACACACACACACACACCTACACCTGTGCCGTACGCAACCCCCCCGACGTTCTATTAACGTTCTATTAACATTACTGGAAGAACGTTTGTTCAGAACTGTGTGGATGTTTATGTGGAAGTGTCTTTTGTTCTCATGATTTCCTGTTTCTGTCTCTCCTTGTCATATTAGTTGTTATAGAACCGTCATTACCTGCTGTTAATTATCTACTCATTGTTCTGTGTATTTAAAGTCCCTCTAGTCAATAATCGTATCCCTTAAAACTCATCTTTGATCACTAAAATTACATATTTAAAAGTTTTTTCCTTGAAAGAAATTGGGTCATGCCTTAAAATATATTGAATGTAACTCGACACTCTTGCCTCATTTAGTATGCGCGGTTCAATGCAAATGAGCCCCGCCTCCACTCACTCACTCACTCAGAGATCCACTGGTGGACGATCACACGTTGATCTGATTTTGTGTTTGAGACTGTCTTTGGTTCACTGCAGTTTTAAGCAGAAAATACTCAGCAATGCTGTCCACTTATGAACTTACACATGGTGTGTGTTAAAGACGACATATTACACTCCTTTTCACCAGATGTAATATAAATCTATGGCGTCCCCAGAATGTGTGTGTGAAATTTCAGCTCAAAATACCAGATAATTTATTATATCTTGTCATATTTGCCCCTTTTTGGCTGTGAGCAAAACATTTTTTTGTGTGTTTCTTTAAATGTAAATGAGCTCCGCCTCCCTTCAGAAGAGGGCGGAGCCTTTACACGAGCTTCAGAAACTCCGGCAATAACAGAACCGGCCGATCTCACTCATCCAGAATCCCAGAGTAATGTTATAAACGGTTAAGGGCCGGTAATATTATAATAAGATCCTCTTCATTCGTCAGAAGGGGAGTGAAATCTGATTGGCTTATTTTTTGTCATGTTTGCAGAGAAAGGCTCGCCAGAACAGTGACTGGGTTTCACTTCTCATGTTTTCTGTGTTGGTAGAAGCACCGGGACCCGATTATTGCACTTACACACGGGATAAGTCCGATTTTCATGATATGTCCACTTTAAAGCAGATTAAAAACACCACATATACATATAACAACATTAAAAGCTGTATTTCACCACAGGGGGATTTAAAGTGACAGTAGCCTAATAAACCTGCGGCTCATTAAACACGTTTTATACAGTACATGGAATCCAAAGTGACTTGCGTTTGATGAGTTGTTTTCTCTGGGAATCGTTGCTCTCCCGTTTCCTCACGTGTGTGTGTGTGTGTGTCAGGAGGGTCTCTGGCGTTCACAGATGTGGGCGTGCTGCTGGTGTTTGTTCTGCTCCCGTCAGGACTCATCACGCTCCTCCTGCTGGCTCGGATCCTGTGTCCGTGTTCCTCCGAGTCCCAGAATCCCGGCGCGACCCATCACTCACCCATCGAGGAGCTCGCCGCGTAAGAAACCAGTGCCTGAACCAGTGCTGTCCGAGGAGCGCAGTGCTGTGTCTGACGAGTGTGTGTGACTGACGAGTGTGTGTGTCTGACGAGTGTGTGTGTCTGACGAGTGTGTGTGTCTGACGAGTGTGTGTGTCTGACGAGTGTGTGTGTCTGACGAGTGTGTGTGTCTGACGAGTGTGTGTGTCTGACGAGTGTGTGTTTCTGACGAGTGTGTGTGTGTCTCGCAGTGAGGAGTACTCGTTGGCCCCGCAGCAGAAGAAGAGCTCCATGTGCTGCTGTTACTTTAAGGTAATCCCCGTCGGCCGTGCGCACACTTTACTTACAGCGTTATAGAACCGGTTTTATAGTTGATGAGCCGCTTCCACATATTTTTATGTGAATTTTGGGATATCGCTTCAAAAAACGCTGGATGGAAACGGCAAGATGCGCATAAACTCTACAAAACACTCGCGCGTTCTCAGATTACTGATATTCTGCTCCAGGAGTGATGATTATAGTGTGTGTTCTGCCATAGTCCAGTTCTACACACAAGTTACATTCGCAACTTTGGATGTAAACACACACACAGCTACACACACAGCTACACACAGCTACACACACAGCTACACACACACACACACAGCTACACACACACACACAGCTACACACACACACACAGCTACACACACACACACAGCTACACACACACACAGCTACACACACACACACACACGCAGCTACACACACAGCTACACACGCAGCTACACACACAGCTACACACACAGCTACACACAGCTACTCACACAGCTACTCACACAGCTACACACACACACACACAGCTACACACACACACACAGCTACACACACAGCTACACACACAGCTACACACACACACACAGCTACACACACAGCTACACACACACACACAGCTACACACGCAGCTACACACGCAGCTACACACACAGCTACACACACACACACACAGCTACACACACACGCAGCTACACACACACAGCTACACACACACACACACAGCTACACACGCAGCTACACGCGCAGCTACATGCGCAGCTACACACACACAGCTACACACACAGCTACACACACACACACACAGCTACACACACACACACAGCTACACACACAGCTACACACACACACACACAGCTACACACACGCACACACACAGCTACACACACAGCTACACACACACACACAGCTACACAGCTACACACACACACACACACACAGCTACACACACACACAGCTACACACACACACACACACACAGCTACACACACACACACACACAGTTTCTGAACTGAACTGGATTGATCTGAATTATGACTGTTGTGTTTTTGGAGCTGCTTTACAGATGAATTTGAATTTTTCTCATATCTAATGAAGTTTGCATCATTGATTCTATTATTTTCCTGTTTTCTTATCAATCTGTATCATCTAAAGCGGACTGGTGTTTGTTTCAGGGATATGAATATGAGGACGACTACATGCAAGAGAAACCGCACGAACTCACCTTCACCGAGTCACAGTGTTAGGTGTGTGTGTGTGTGTGTGTGTGTGTGTGTGTGTGTGTGTGCGTGTGTGCGTGCGCGCTGCTTGCATGGATAAAGTTTGATAAACCCAGACGTCGTCTACTGATGACACTTCCTGTTTTGAGGGTGATTTCTGTTATTTATAGCGATGGACTGTTACTGTAATCTATGAATTAAATGACTATAAAAGATGAGAAAATTTGATATCAATGAATCTACATCAGCGCCGAGTCCAGGAACCGGAGTGTGTGAGGGTCTTTAGGCGGGTCACATGAGAGATCCGAGTGATCTGATTGGCTGATTCTGTTTCCTGAGATCCTGCATGTTGTACCTTTTTCACCCTGACCTTTGTACAAATATTTTGTTTAGATTTAATATGCACTTTAACATAATTAACTATTTTTTATGAACTAATTATTTTTTATAATTCACATAAAACTTCATAGAACAGCATTAGCATACGTCACTGCCAGTTTCTGCTGTCTGATTAAAGAAAAAGCTTTCGGTTAATACTAGATTATGAATATGTTAATTTCCACACTGTAATATCTGTGACTGCCGTTTTTAACTCCCTGAACGGTGCAGTTTCACTGTATTTGCTGAAGCTTGAGGTCAAATGTATTACAGCATAAAAAAATATACAAATTATGAATAAATGATATTTACATTAAACTCACATCTGATGTTTTATTAAGAAAGTATGAGAGGAACATGTCCACATGATCTATCCAGTCAGCACGAGAGGAGGCCTGTATACACTATATTGAGTTCACGTCCCCAACTCATCACGTGAACTACCTAAAGTCAAAGACACCATCTTAGGAAAAATGATTTGAAGTGTGATTGGATTTTGTAGTGTGGCTCGCGTCCCATTGGCTTACATGGAGAGGGTGGAGCTATACCACAGCCAGCCAGCGGGGGGCGCTCGACGCTTCGGCTTCACTCTTCAGGACCTGTGCGGGAACCAAACATTGTTCTTCTATGGTTCTGGAGATGGTATGGAAGTAAAGTAATGCCAAATATCTTTGAAACAGAAAAAGCGTGTTGAATTGCACTAATTTAAATAAACATGCATTGCATAAACCTGTGCTTGCATTTTAAAGCTTTTTATTTTTAGGGCTTGCATTTTTATGGGCTGAAATTTAACATAGTTGAATATTTAAGCTGTGAATATTTCAATATCAAAACATTTCCCACACATTTTCATTATTAAAAATTCCAAAATGCATATTCACCTTTCAGATTTCACTTCCAAAATATAAAAATACGACCTCATTTTCAGGCCGTTTTATTTCACTTCCACAAATTCTGTGGTTCAAATTCGACAGAAAAGTCAATATTTGCCATCTGGGAACTGCAGGAATATCAATAGATCACCGATTCATAATCTGCATCTGCAGTTCGGCTCTTCACCAGCAGGGGCGCACGCGGCTGTCGACGGACACTAGAGCAACGGCTGAGTGCCATTCATTCAGAAAAATGGATTTACAGAAATGGAGCAAGCATTTATTGTACATTTAAAAGTAAAAATACAATGCATTAAAATGCAAGCACGGTTAATGCAGTGCATATTTCAATTACAATATAAACCTATGATCAGAAGAATGCTGCTTATGGTTTAATAGTTTTTTTGAATGTGGACCGTTTATGATTGGTTATGATGCATCTCAAGCCATTTTCCTAAAAAAACATCAGTGCATATGAACTGTGTGTGTGTAAAAGCATTTTGAGGAGTTTGTTTTATGCTGTGACTGATATCTTACAGCCCAGAGTGAGTCTCTAATGCATCAGCACGAGTGTGTGTGTGTGTGTGTGTGTTAGTCATCCGCTCTGGATGTCGCTCTGGCCTGTTGCCATGGAGACGGCGCATCAGCGGAGATGCATGGGATTCAGCGGTGTCCGTGAGGTCCAGTGAACACACACACACACATTAGGAGGGAGAGATGGATGGAGTTTCACCATCAGCTGGAGTCAGAGGATGCCGTTTCCGTGTGGTTGCCGTGGCAACAGTTGCCAGCCTGATCGGGGGTGGAGGTGCAGTCGTTGTAAGGCGTCTGATGCAGACTGAAGGTATCACACACACACACACACACACACACACACACACACACACACACACTCACACACACACACAAGATCCGAATCAGCAAAATGCAAATGCAGTAAAGCCATGAGCCTCGCAGAAACACTGAACTCCTGAAACACATTCTTACGTCTGACGCTGTACGTTCTGTCAGCGTGGAGGACGGTTTCTGCACTTGGCCCGTGTTTATCACTGAATATGATGTTAATGTGCACTGTGTCATCATAGAATAGGGGCCTTGGATGTCTTCTCTGTAGTGGACGTCTGGTGATGTTCCGCAGTGTCGAGTCCCTCAGGATAACACCGGCTCATTTGTTGAGTCGTTTCTAAGCAGTTTTCCAGAGGATTGCTGAGATCAGGCATGATTCACTCAAACATGATCATCTACGGATGTCCTTCAAACCTGTACGAGTTCCTATCCTCCGCCGAACACAAGAGAAGATTTAGAAGAACATTGGGAAACGAACAGCATTGGACCCCATCGACTCTCATTGATGTCTGGTTCCACACAAGAGAGAACGTCAGACAGGTCATACAGCCAGAAGTCAAGATGACCTTTAGTTCAGGGATGACCTCTGACCTCTGACGCCAGCTTTAGGGACAGATCCCGCTGTTTAGATGTAGACCTGTAGAATCACGGCAGGATTGTGTGCCGATGGTGTTCCTGATCAACTGAGATCCAACATGGCTGAAGACTAGCTGACTCAATGCTCCCGATTGATTTCTCTCAATGAGAGTTTCTCTCTTCTATAATTGATGAGTTGTACAGTTATTTTCCTGTTTATTACCGTGAAGCTGCTATGAAACACTCTGTGTAGTATAAAGCTGTTTAGAAATAAATGTTTTTGTAAGAAAATACTGTTTAAAGTTGGTCTCCTCTCCTCTATTGTGCCGTATATCGAGAGAAGCGCTTCAGAACAAGAACACATGTGGGCGGGGCTTGAGTGTGTCTGGGGGGAGTTGATTGGATGGTGGTGGTTTGCTATTGGCTGATCTCATGTGAGTGACAGGTTGCCCCGCCCACATCATCAGAGAAGAGAAGTTGATATTCTGATTCAAGATTACCAGGAACATGAATTGAATATACACAATAATAAATCATTTATAAATGTCTACCAGAAAGGGAGTTGTAACATTTTATGTATTTATTTTCTGTTTGGAAAATTGGAAACGTAATAACATCGCTGTAGTGTGGTGATAATGAAAAATCATGTTTAGTTCAATGTGTTACAGATTATTTGTACTTCTTTCAGTGATGTACATATTCTGGCAGTGAACATGCGAAGGAAAGGTGTGTGTTTGAGAGCAGCTGTGTGTGTTTTGACCTTCACAGACACAGAAGATGTTTTACACACTAAGAGTCGTGCGGTTCTGATGGAGATGTCCTGCTAATGGGTCAGAAAGGGTCCCTCAGGAACCGGCCTCTGGGACCCGAACACACACACACACACACACACACACACACACACACACACACACACACACACACACACACACACACACACACACACACACACAGACACAGACACAGACACAGACACAGACACACACACACACACACACACACAAACTGGGACGAGAACACATGGGCATCATTTTACAGCCGTTACCATGGGAACAGCAGCCTTAAAGGGAACATATCATGAAACTCTGATTTATCACGTGTGCAAGTGCTATAATCGGGTCCCGGTGCTTCTACCAAACCAGAAAACATGAAAAGTTAATTACCGGCCCTTAATCTGCACGATTATAACATTACAGGCCCTTAATCTGCACGTTTATAACATTACCGGCCCTTAATCTGCACGTTTATAACATTACCGGCCCTTAATCTGCGCGATTATAACATTACCGGCCCTTAATCTGCACGATTACAACATTACCGGCCCTTAATCTGCCCGTTTATAACATTATCGGCCCTTAATCTGCACGATTATAACATTACCGGCCCTTAATCTGCACGTTTATAACATTACCGGCCCTTAATCTGCACGTTTATAACATTACCGGCCCTTAATCTGCACGTTTATAACATTACCGGCCCTTAATCTGCACGATTATAACATTACCGGCCCTTAATCTGCACGATTACAACATTACCGGCCCTTAATCTGCACGATTATAACATTACCGGCCCTTAATCTGCACGATTACAACATTACCGGCCCTTAATCTGCACGATTATAACATTACCGGCCCTTAATCTGCCCGTTTATAACATTATCGGCCCTTAATCTGCACGATTATAACATTACCGGCCCTTAATCTGCACGATTATAACATTACCGGCCCTTAATCTGCACGTTTATAACATTACCGGCCCTTAATCTGCACGATTATAACATTACCGGCCCTTAATCTGCACGTTTATAACATTACGGCCCTTAATCTGCACGATTATAACATTACCGGCCCTTAATCTGCACGTTTATAACATTACGGCCCTTAATCTGCACGATTATAACATTACCGGCCCTTAATCTGCACGTTTATAACATTATCGGCCCTTAATCTGCACGATTATAACATTACCGGCCCTTAATCTGCACGTTTATAACATTACGGCCCTTAATCTGCACGATTATAACATTACCGGCCCTTAATCTGCACGTTTATAACATTACCGGCCTTTAATCTGCGCGATTATAACATTACCGGCCCTTAATCTGCACTATTATAACATTACCGGCCCTTAATCTGCGCGATTATAACATTACCGGCCCTTAATCTGCACTATTATAACATTACCGGCCCTTAATCTGCACGTTTATAACATTGCCGGCCCTTAATCTGCGCGATTATAACATTACCGGCCCTTAATCTGCACGATTATAACATTACCGGCCCTTAACCTGCACGATTATAACATTACCGGCCCTTAATCTGCACGATTATAACATTACCGGCCCTTAATCTGCACGATTATAACATTACCGGCCCTTAATCTGCACGATTATAACATTACCGGCCCTTAATCTGCACTATTATAACATTACCGGCCCTTAATCTGCACGATTATAACATTACCGGCCTTTAATCTGCACGATTATAACATTACCGGCCCTTAATCTGCACGTTTATAACATTACCGGCCCTTAATCTGCACGTTTATAACATTACCGGCCTTTAATCTGCACGATTATAACATTACCGGCCCTTAATCTGCGCGATTATAACATTACCGGCCTTTAATCTGCACGTTTATAACATTACCGGCCCTTAATCTGCACGATTATAACATTACCGGCCCTTAATCTGCGCGATTATAACATTACCGGCCCTTAATCTGCACGTTTATAAAATTACCGGCCCTTAATCTGCGCGATTATAACATTACCGGCCTTTAATCTGCACGTTTATAACATTACCGGCCCTTAATCTGCACGATTATAAAATTACCGGCCCTTAATCTGCGCGATTATAACATTACCGGCCTTTAATCTGCACGTTTATAAAATTACCGGCCCTTAATCTGCGCGATTATAACATTACCGGCCTTTAATCTGCACGTTTATAACATTATCGGCCCTTAATCTGCACGTTTATAAAATTACCGGCCCTTAATCTGCGCGATTATAACATTACCGGCCTTTAATCTGCACGTTTATAACATTACCGGCCCTTAATCTGCACGTTTATAACATTACCGGCCCTTAATCTGCACGTTTATAACATTACCGGCCCTTAATCTGCACGATTATAACATTACCGGCCCTTAATCTGCACGATTATAACATTACCGGCCCTTAATCTGCACGTTTATAACAGTACCGGCCCTTAATCTGCACTATTATAACATTACCGGCCCTTAATCTAAACGTTTATAACATTACCGGCCCTTAATCTGCACTATTATAACATTACCGGCCCTTAATCTAAACGTTTATAACATTACCGGCCCTTAATCTGCACGTTTATAACATTACCGGCCCTTAATCTGCACGATTATAACATTACCGGCCCTTAATCTGCACTATTATAACATTACCGGCCCTTAATCTGCACGATTATAACATTACCGGCCTTTAATCTGCACGATTATAACATTACCGGCCCTTAATCTGCACGTTTATAACATTACCGGCCCTTAATCTGCACGTTTATAACATTACCGGCCCTTAATCTGCACGATTATAACATTACCGGCCTTTAATCTGCACGATTATAACATTACCGGCCCTTAATCTGCACGTTTATAAAATTACCGGCCCTTAATCTGCGCGATTATAACATTACCGGCCTTTAATCTGCACGTTTATAACATTACCGGCCCTTAATCTGCACGTTTATAACATTACCGGCCCTTAATCTGCACGTTTATAACATTACCGGCCCTTAATCTGCACGATTATAACATTACCGGCCCTTAATCTGCACGATTATAACATTACCGGCCCTTAATCTGCACGTTTATAACATTACCGGCCCTTAATCTGCACGATTATAACATTACCGGCCCTTAATCTGCGCGATTATAACATTACCGGCCCTTAATCTGCGCGATTATAACATTACCGGCCCTTAATCTGCACGTTTATAACATTACCGGCCCTTAATCTGCGCGATTATAACATTACCGGCCCTTAATCTGCGCGATTATAACATTACCGGCCCTTAATCTGCACGTTTATAACATTACCGGCCCTTAATCTGCGCGATTATAACATTACCGGCCCTTAATCTGCACTATTATAACATTACCGGCCCTTAATCTGCACGTTTATAACATTACCGGCCCTTAATCTGCGCGATTATAACATTACCGGCCCTTAATCTGCGCGATTATAACATTACCGGCCCTTAATCTGCACGTTTATAACATTACCGGTCCTTAATCTGCACGATTATAACATTACCGGCCCTTAATCTGCGCGATTATAACATTACCGGCCCTTAATCTGCACTATTATAACATTACCGGCCCTTAATCTGCACGTTTATAATCTGCACGGTCGGATGGTCGGATGAATTTCTGGCATGTTAGAAATGTTGGTCGCTCCTCGTGACTATATCGCACAGTTGAAGCAGAGCTACGAACAGATTGGCCCAAACTCATTTGCATTTAAAGCGACACACACTAAAACGGCGCGTTTTTGCTCACGTCCAAAAAGGGGCGAATTTGACAAGTAATAATAAATGATCTGGTATTTTGAGCTGAAATTTCACACACACATTCTGGGGACACCATAGATTTATATTACATCTGGTGAAAAGGGGCGTAAAATGTCGCCTTTAATGTGGCCTGTTCCTGTGTTAGAGATCTATTCGACACACGCACACACACACACACACACACACACGCGCGCGCGCTCATATGTGGAACCTCAGCGGACAGATTTATGCTATTCAATCATTCGTATATAGTGTGATCAGGGCGGGGCCCCGCGCGCGCGTGTCCGCGGGAGGGGTGGGCGCAACGGGTTCATCGGCGCGCGCGTGTGTATGTGTGTGTGTGTGTGTGTGTGTGTGAGGGAGGGGGTTTATAGGGTGGGATTTACTCTCATTGTTGGCAGTGGAGACAGACAGACAGTGTGACTGAGGCTCAACTGTGATGAGTTTAAGCATCAGAATCATCAGCTGTTGATACAGCCGGTGTGTGTGAACGACAGAGAGAGAGAGAGAGAGAGAGAGAGAGAGAGAAGAGCAGAGAAGAGGAAGAGACAGAGCGAGACGCTGAAAGGATACGACTATGCTGTGCTGTATCAGAAGAACTAAGCCGGTAAATATCTGGATTATTCTCACTTTTGCTACAGTAAGCTGTGTGAGGACGAACACACACACACACACCCTCTCTCTCTGTAAAGCGCGTGAGATCAGTGTTTAATCAGGACTGTACCTGTCAGACAGGTGTATCTGATGCTCATGCTGCAGTGTGTGTGTGTGTGTGTGTGTGTGTGAGAGAGTGTGTGTGTGTGTGTGTGTGTGTGTGTGTGTGTGTGTGTGTGTGTGTGTGTGTGTGTGAGTGAGTGTGAGTGTGTGAGAGAGATGAGTTTAGGGTGTGGTGTGTGTCTCAACAGATATTAGTGTCTCGAGGGAATTGTAATGATTTCTCTGGAGATGAGAGTTGGATGTAATTAAGCTCTCAAGCGGGAATGTGAGTGTGTTATGAAGCAATGGAAGGTTTAATGTTCTAAAGGCTTTAGAAGTGTGTGTGTGTGTGTGTGTGTGTGTGTGTGTGTGCGCGTGTGTGTGTGTGTGAGCCGCGCCTCGCCGCTTTTGAGGAATCCTGTCGTGTGTGTTCGCCGGGTGTGTTCAGCATCTTCACTCGTCTTTACCGCAGGTGAATCATTCGCCTCTCTTTTGTTCTTACACTCCACTGAACGCGACGCGAGACTGTGTGTGTGTGTGTGTGTGTGTAGACATGAGGAAGATGAAGGGTGTGGTCTTCTCTTCTTGTCTCACTCCTGCAGAAACACGCGCGCGCGCCCACGCTTCTGCTCGAGTCTTATTTGAATATTGTGAATCAGGTGCAGATCTGACGTCAGCGCGTTATAATGGCGCGTGAATATTCATGAGTCAGTGCAGGTGAATTATACTCGCGACAGGAAGATTTTAAGGCGTGCCGTGTGTGTGTGTCGTGGTGTGTGTGGGTCTGTCTGTGTCATGGGGTGTGTGTGTGTGTGTGTGTGTCGTGGAGTGTGTGTGTGTGTGTGTCGTGGAGTGTGTGTGTGTGTGTCTTTGGGTGGTGGTGGTGTGTGTGTGTGTGTGTGTGTGTCTGTGTGTGTGTGTGTGTGTGTGTGTGTGTGTGTGTGTGTGTGTGTGTCGTGGGGTGTGTTTGTTTGTGTGTGTCTTGGGGTGGTGTGTGTGTGTGTGTGTGTGTGTGTGTGTGGGTGGGTGGGTGGTGTGTGTGTGTGTGTCGTGGGGAGGTGTGTGTTGTGGGGTGGTGGTGTGAGTGTGTGTGTGTGAGAGTGTAGTGTGTGTGTGTGTGTGTGTGTATGTGTCGTGGCGTGGGGTGGTGTGTGTGTGTGTGTGGGGGGGGGGGGATTTAAGGTGTGGCACCCTTCACTAATACAGAATTATCCTGCATAATTTTATTTGACATGCAGAAATATTTCCCCATAATGCGATGATTTTAGATGTTGTGAACTGTCTCCTCCACAGGTTTATGAGCCAGAAAGCGTCTCCATACGAGACACCGGTTGATCGGACACACACCGATTCCTGTCGGATCACTGATCTAGGGCTCGCTACTGGTCATTTTATTGGCTTTTGTTTTAGCGTGACCTTTGAACCCAACAACTAAACCCTGTTACGTGACCCGTGACTCACAGACGTGTGTGTGTGTGTGTGTGTGTGTGTGTGTGTGTGTGTGTGTGTGTGTGTGAGGATGAGTTACGATCAGGCCTCGTTCCAGATGATGCTGTCAATCTCCTGACTGGACACGCCCTCTTTTCCCTGTGAAAAATGAATAACTCTTCAATTTACCGACTGAGCTGTGCGCTGTCTAGCAGGACACGTGACAGGCTTATTTATCACCCTTTCCCCATCGCATACTTTAGTAGTCATCATAAATTAGGTATAAATGAGTGTCATTTTTAAATCTGGCATCATGTTACCATGGAAACGGAGCTTTATAACCTTTTAGCTGGCTCCTCCCCCAATATTTTTCATATTTTAAAGGCTTTGATGAAGTTTGGATAATGTATTTTCACAGTTAACCGGTTAAAGCCTTCGTCATATTTGCGCATCGATCACATGACCAACCAGATCACATCACACACACTCCTGAAGATCAAGCTCATTTATAATTGCTTTATTGTAGAAAACTCTCAGTCTATTAGTTTCATTCTAACAGTTCTTCAGCCAATCACGAGCTTTCCTTCAGAGATCAGCTGATGATGCCATAATATGTGCTGCGAATATATGACTCACTCTGGGTGACATCACACACTCACACACTCACACACTCACACACACACACACCTGAGCAACAGGTCCAAACCTTATTTTAGTATCATTGAGATACTATTATAGTTTCTATTAATAATAAACATCTGTACAGATCAAATATGACACTGATTGACAGCCAGAGATGCGTATTGATTATTATATTAAGGGTAACACAGTCTGAGAAGAGATGCTGCATAAACCACCGCTCACACACCCAATCCACACAGGGCAATAAATCCATATACATATGCAGAAAGGACATGATTCTCTGCAGTGCATTAGTAAGATTGCATATAGAAATGAAAAAGTGTTTTGGAATCAAATAGCCTTCATCTAGCTGTCATTCATTTGGCATGCATTCAGTTTGCATTTATGATTTTACACTATTTTCATCTATTTTCATAAGCTACTTATGAGTTTGTTCTATGAATGTTTTTGTCATGCATTATATATGTCACACATTTTCTTTCATTTTATGCTTGCTCTTTTTCATTAGACACATTTGAATATTAAATTAAAAGGCCCTCTGTGGACTAATGCCTGCCTGGACCCTGATGGACGAGGTAAATATTGACCCTTAATATTCAGTATTCATATTTCTCCCTTTTTTTGTTCTTGGTCTGACATCAATCTCTTTCATATCTTCACATTTGCTTTGCTTTTAGCTTTGCCATGTTATGCAGATATTGATTAATAAAATGAACAAGCTAATTATATGTGATATTGTTTGCGAGCAGAAAACACACTGACGTGAAATGAGTGTGTGATCCTGACGAGACTGAACTCAGACTGAACTCCAGCTCTGATGACGTTAATCACGTCTGGTGAATCCCAAAGGGAAACGTGGACTTTGCAGGAGACACGGACACAGTCGGTCCACGATTCTTGAGATCCGTCTGGATAATTATCACTCACTTTAATGAAAAGTTTTTTAAATAAAAGGGACACAAAGTCTTTTCCTTGAGACTGAAGTTGCTGAAGTCACCAATCCAAACAACTGTTACCGCATCAGATCTAAAAAAAAAAAGGTAGTTGAAATAAAATTCTGCGTGGAATCAACCAATCAAAATGCGGCATGAACTCGACCAATCAGCATGTTCCAGTGCCCAAGTCCCACCCCTGAAAGTTCCTGAACTTTACTAACTCGCAAGCAGGGACATTCCGCGGGGAAATATTTACCCGGAACTTAATTTAGAGCCTGGTTCCTGCGGTGGAAACACACAGAGTACCAGCCCAAAGTTCCTGGGGAAAGTTCCTGCGGTGGAAACGCAGTTATAATAGTACATACAGATGCATGATGGGAAGGGATTTTCCTTTGGCTGCTCACTGTAAAGGCTCGTTCACACCAACGACAATAATTATAACAATATAGTTTTAAAAATCATTCAGAAATGTAAAAAAGTCTACACCACAGCATATAATAATCAGAACGATATTGTGTGTTGGTGTGGATGCTAATATAGTTATAGTTATCGTTATAGTTCTTGGAGTGAACGGGGCTTTAGAAACCGATCCATGTGTCCAGTCAGTCCATGTTGTTTGCAGCTTCACCAGCTTGGCTTGAATGGTCAGTTCTCTATTGTTTTGAGACTATCTCTCGACTTGGACACACATCCTATATGTAAGGAAATTTTACCCTCCAGGTCTGGTAATGTGGGTACTCTTCAAGACATTTAGTGCCCTATAAAACACCTATAGTGAATTCAATGCTTCTTTGATCTCCACTTTGTTGCAAGACGTGGAAGCTCAATATTTTATTTAGCGTGTTATCCATTTACTTTAAGGTCGGGCGTCGATCTGTGATCAGCCTCTCAGGATTGCTGTGTAAAGTTGTCTTATTTCATTTGCATTGATAGAAGTTCTATCTAAGAAATGTTATTATTTCTCCATACCTAAACGAGATGGGGACCTACACCCAATCTTGGACCTCAGGGGTCTAAACAAATATCTTCGGCCCCTGAAATGCAAAATACTGACAGTTCCAAGGATACGACAGCGATTGGTTTGCCACTCTCGATCTCAAGGATGCCTACTTCCAGATCCCTGTCTGGGAAGGTCATGGGCAGTCTGAGGTTTCAGTTCGAAGACAGGACCTACAAATTTAGGGTCCTCCCCTTCGGCATTGCCTTGGTCCCTCGGACATTCACAAGTTCAGAGTTCTCCCCTTCGGCATTGCCTTGGCCCAGACGCGGTCCTGGTAGCCCTTCGTCGCCTAGGTATCAGGGTCTTGAATTATCTAGATGACTGGTTGCTATGTGAGCAGACAGAAATTATGCAGGCAACGTGTTTATGCTTGTGAACCATCTCCAACGCTTGGGTCTTAATATGAAGAAGAGCAAGCCATCTCAAATCACTCAGCGCTTGATTCTGATTTTAGACTCCAGAAAAGCAATTGTGACTTTAGCTTTAGAGAGACAGCAGGCAATGAAAGCTTGCCTCTCTCACTTTTGAGTAGAAGTGAAAGTCAGCTGGTGATTATGTCTCCGCTTAATGGCAGTCACAGTGCAGGTGGTGCCACTTTCCCTCTTACATATGCAACCTGTGAAGCGATGCCTCTTCTGCCTAAGGGTTACATCCCCAGACACCTTGGTCAACAAAGGAGATGGTTACGTGGAGACTCTGTGTAGAGGTGTGGGATGAAAATGGTAAGAGGCAGCAAGCTGGGCCCAGTATACCTTCGACAGCTTGTATCAGCTTGTATGTTGAGGTGGCAGTGGCTCAGTGGTTCATGTAGGTTGTCTACAAACCAAGTGTCGAGGTGTCCATGAGCAAGACACCTAACCCCTGCTGCTCCCGACAAGCTGGATGGTGCCTTGCATGGCTGACATTGTCGTCGGTGTATGAATGGGTGAATGTGAGGCAAAATGTAAAGTGCTTTGGTGGCCATTGGGTCTGGGAAAGCGCTATATAAATGCAGTCCATTTATCAACAGATCAAGGGATGCTGGAACAGTCACTGGGCAGGTCAGCACATCAATAGAGTTGAAGGAAGTCCATCTCGCACTTCAAGACTTCTGGGCACGCCTTCAGGGGTATCATGTACCGGTCCAGACAGACAGTCTCAGTCTTCATCCCTCCACTTGGGGTCTCAAACTCTGGGCCTGGCCCCTGAAAGGGCTGGGTTAATAGCTATAGGACTATCAGACAGGGTGGTCAATACCCTGGAAGGACCTTGTGCTCTATTTCTATTTGGGCAGCCTATTTCTTTAGGTGGGGTTTGTTTCAATCTTGGTGTGAGGGACGCAAGATGAACCCCCTCACCATCTACAGCTTGTGATATCCTGCAATTTCTGCAGGAATAATTGAATGCAGGCAAATCTCCCTCCACCCTTATGGGCTCGAGTGGGGAACTACAAACTATCAGAGCACTGTTGTAGCCTGATTTCTCAATTCCTCAACGGTGCTCTAAGATGTACAGCACAAAATACAAGACATATCGTACCACAGTGGGACTTCTGGCAATTCTGATGGCAATTCTGGCGAGTCCTGATGGCAATTCAGAAACCCCCACTTGAGCCCCTTGAATCGGCAGAGTCTGAAATCGTGGTCTCTAAAGTCAGCCTTCCTCCTGGTAATAACCTCTGCTAAAAAAAAACGGATGGGGGAACTTCATGCTCTCTCAGTCCATTAAAGCTGCTGTAGGTTTATGCCTGAGGGTTCAGGGGTAATAGTGCACCCAAACCCAGCTTTTCTGCCAAAAGTTCTGTCTGATCTACACCTAAATCAATGAGTTGAACTTCATACCTTTTTATTCCTGATGAAAATGAGGAGATGGAACAAAGTCACCAATTTGCCCAGTAAGAACAATGTCAGTCTATCTGAAGCACCATTCAGAAAAAAATTTGCGGTTTGTATGCTTGTTGTGGCAAGCCACTATCTAAGGTGAGGTATTCACATTGAGTTGTAGAGACAATCCAGTTGGCGAATGGACCACCATTGCTAGGACTGAGGGCACGCTCATCTCCAGGGGTGGAAACCTCATGGGCTCTCTGAAGGAGATTTGGGACGCAGCCACATGGTCATCTCCATCCACCTTTACTAAGTTTTATAGACTGAATGTGTGAGCCAGTCCCTCCTTTGGGGAGCTGGTGCTGGGTGCAATTAGAAATGAACATGTCATCTAAGCTGGACTTCAGGTCTAGCTGCGCTGTTATCTTGGTATTGAGTAGTATTAGGTAAGGTCTTGAGTAGTAACAAGCTAAGCTGTTGGTACCGTCTGGTGCCTGGATTGTAAATATTGTATATAGTTAATCTGTTCATCTTGGGAATCTTCCTGTACAATAGAATCTGGAACAGAGTGGAGAGATAGTCTCAATACAATAGAAAACATTCGGTTACAATGTAACCTTGGTTCTCTGAGTAAAGTACCTGAACTTTCTCTCTATTTCAGCTTAGCTAGTATCATGGTTTTAAAAGCAAATCCTGTTAGTTGAACTAGCTGAACAGTAAGACCCGGTTTAACCTGTTAACTGCCCCCCCCCTCTGCACTTAAAAAAAATGCACTTAAATAGTTGAATAAATAATAATTCATGAATGATTTGCTTGGTCTCTGTAAGAAAAGTTTAAGTTTATTGTAAAGCAAATGTACTAGACTAAACCATTTTAGTTTATAATTTTTTTTTTACTTGCTATAAAATCAAAGCCGTATGTCAAAGTTTATATCACAAAAATGTAGGTTCTTAACCAAAACCAGCCACTGGGTTACACGCACACCGATGCATTCTCCTATTACAGATTTCTGTCACAGTGTCACAAAACTGCAGCCAAATATGAAACCTTTCCAATGATGAAACCTTTCTCAGATCTTTCAATCATATGTGTGACAAAGACAGTTTGCTTCAGTTCACTTGCGTTTGCTTGAATGCTTTACGGGTACATGCGCGCGGCTCGGATGAGTTACTGATGGTGTTTGTGTTTCTGGTCTCAGGTTGAGAAGAATGAAGAGGCCGATCAGGAGATCAAGCAGGATGGAATCAAACCGGAGGAAAACGCCCACAAGGCCGCCACCAAGATCCAGGCCAGCTTCCGCGGACACATCACCCGGAAAAAAATGAAAGACGGCGAGAAAGACGAGGACAACGACGCCGCTCCGGACGAGTCTACTGAAACCACAGAGGAGAAGAAGGAGCGAGTCTCTCCATCTGAGGAGAAACCGGCTGAGGTTTCCACGGAAACAGCCGAGGAGAGCAAGGAAGCCGAGCAGCCTAACTCGCCCGCTGCAGCAGAAGCCCCGCCCACCTCAGCAGAAGCCCGGCCCACTTCAGCAGCTGACCCCACCCCCTCAGACACGGCCACTAAACAGGAGGAGCAGCTGAAGGAAGCGGTCGAGCCTAAAGAGGCCGAGAGCACGGAGAGCACCGACGATGCCAACGCACAGAAGGAGGAGAACCAGGAGGAAGCCAAACAAGCCGATGTGCCTGAAGCCGCCGAGAGCAAGGAAACAGACCAAATAGACAAAAAAGGTGCGTCAGAAACACAAACACTCAGGGCCCTACCATGCACTCGCTTTAATCCAATGTAAAATAACACTGCACTTCAACAGTAAAATATACATTACAAATATAGTTCCAGAAGTTATTCAGTCAAAAACAAGTGAATTTTCTCTGTCTTCTGATTTTTTGATTAGTGTTCTTATAGAGACGGCAGCAGGAATATTAGTGTCTTCTATAATATGAATTAACCGATCAGAGGAATCAAAATGTACATTTTATAACAAGTATCCGATTCCTAACCCTAGTCATGAATATAAAGGCTGCTGTTGAATTGCAATAAACATATGTATATAAAAACTGGGTAACACTGTAAGGTTTCAACAAACAACTGCATTAGTTAAAAAGAACTGACAATGAACAATACTTCAGTTTTATTTTTTAAAACTAATGTTAGCAAAGATAAATGAATACTGTAGCGCATGTATTCCTCCTTGTTAGTTCATGCATTAACTAATGGGATCTTGTGGTAAATGTTTCCCAAAACTGACAGAAAAGTTAAACCGCCATCCAATAATTCTAATCCATTCCAGTTCTCTGTGGTTTGACTGAAAGCTCTTCACTGACCAGAGTTTCCGTTTCGGTCTCATTCATGAGCATTAACGTTGAGCAGATGAACACTACCCCAAGCAGAGGTGTGTAAGTGTGTTTAGTGTGTAAGTGTGTTTGTTGTGATCTTTTCAGAGGCCGTGGAAGACTCTAAACTAGCAGAGGAATCCGTTTCAGACGCCGGCAAAGAGGAGAACGTTTAACACACGACCAGAGAAATGTAAATCAGTAATGATTGACAGACTGCTCTTCACTGATAAAGAAGACAGTCTGCTTTTATGTTTGTCCTCTTTTCTGGCGTGGCAATGGTTTTCTGACATTTGGAGGGAGTTTTCCGATGCTGAGGTCAGCGAAGGACACAAACCTTGAGCTTTTCTTCTTCTTCTTCTCCTTCAGTGATCTCTTCTGTCCATCGTCTGCATCGCATGCGAATCCTTCCTCCAGAGACCAGAACCTTCTCACACACACACACACACACACACACACACAAACTAATACATGTGGCTTCTTTTAATGTCTGTGGTGTTATATGACCGTTTAATTGGAGATTATTGCTGCACTGATGTTAAAAATTGAGAAAATCCAACAAAAAAGAAAAATCGCCAGCCTTTCTTGTTCAAGTGAGTTTGAATATAAGGAGTAAAATCGTGGAAAATGGTTTCATGTCTGTTTTCAAAATAAAGAAATGTGCCAATTACATCGACGACGTGCCTTGTTCTTTCGGCCTGAGTTTGTCTGCGGATCACATGCGATTTAATTTACAGTTGATGATTATTAATCAAACGTGTACTTATAAAATACTTATGAAAAGTGTACTTGTAAAAGCTTATGAAAAGTGTACTTGTTAAATACTAGTGAAAAGTGTACTTATAAATTACTTATGAAAAGTTTACTTATAAAATACTTAAGAAAAGTGCACTTATAAAAGCTTATGAAAAGTGTACTTATAAAAGCTTATGAAAAGTGTACTTATATAAAAAATTATGGAAAGTGTACTTGTAAAATACTTATTAAATACTTGTGAAAAGTGTACATATAAAATACTTATGAAAAGTGTACTTATAAAATGCCTAAGAAAAGTGTACTTATAAAATACTTATGAAAAGTGTACTTATAAAATACTTATGAAAAGTGTACTTATAAAATACTTATGAAAAGTGTACTTATAAAATGCCTAAGAAAAGTGTACTTATAAAATGCCTAAGAAAAGTGCACTTATAAAATACTTATGAAAAGTGCACTTATAAAACACTTATGAAAAGTTATAAAATACTTATAAAATGCCTAAGAAAAGTGTACTTATAAAATACTTATGAAAAGTGTACTTATAAAATACTTATGAAAAGTGTACTTATAAAATGCCTAAGAAAAGTGTACTTATAAAATGCCTAAGAAAAGTGTACTTATAAAATACTTAAGAAAAGTGCACTTATAAAATACTTAAGAAAAGTGCACTTATAAAATACTTATGAAAAGTGCACTTATAAAACACTTACGAAAAGTTATAAAATACTTATAAAATGCCTAAGAAAAGTGTACTTATAAAATACTTATGAAAAGTGTACTTATAAAATACTTATGAAAAGTGTACTTATAAAACACTTAAGAAAATTGTACTTATAAAACACTTATGAAAAGTTATAAAATACTTATAAAATGCCTAAGAAAAGAGTACTTATAAAACACTTAAGAAAAGTGTACTTATAAAATACTTATGAAAAGTTATAAAATACTTATAAAATGCTTAAGAAAAGTGTACTTATAAAATACTTAAGAAAAGTGTACTTATAAAATACTTAAGAAAAGTGTACTTATAAAATACTTATGAAAAGTTATAAAATACTTATAAAAAGTGTACTTATAAAATGCTTAAGAAAAGTATACTTATATAAAAACTTATGAAAAGTGTACTTATATAAAAACTTATGGAAAGTGTACTTGTGAAAAGTGTACTTTTAAAATACTTATGAAAAGTTATAAAATACTTATAAAATACTTATGAAAAGTGTACTTATAAAATGCTTAAGAAAAGTATACTTATATAAAAACTTATGAAAAGTGTACTTATATAAAAACTTATGGAAAGTGTACTTGTGAAAAGTGTACTTTTAAAATACTTATGAAAAGTTATAAAATACTTATAAAATACTTATGAAAAGTGTACTTATAAAACACTTAAGAAAAGTGTACTTATAAAACACTTATGAAAAGTTATAAAATACTTATAAAATGCCTAAGAAAAGAGTACTTATAAAACACTTAAGAAAAGTGTACTTATAAAATACTTATGACAAGTTATAAAATACTTATAAAATGCTTAAGAAAAGTGTACTTATAAAATACTTATGAAAAGTGTACTTATAAAATACTTATGAAAAGTTATAAAATACTTATAAAATGCTTAAGAAAAGTGTACTTATAAAATACTTAAGAAAAGTGTACTTATAAAATACTTAAGAAAAGTGTACTTATAAAATACTTAAGAAAAGTTATAAAATACTTATAAAAAGTGTACTTATAAAATGCTTAAGAAAAGTGTACTTATATAAAAACTTATGGAAAGTGTACTTGTGAAAAGTGTACTTATAAAATACTCATGAAAAATGTACTTATAAAATGCTTATGAAAAGTGTACTTATAAAACACTTAAGAAAAGTGTACTTATAAAATACTTAAGAAAAGTGTACTTATATAAAAACTTATGGAAAGTGTACTTGTAAAATACTTATTAAATACTTGTGAAAAGTGTACTTATAAAATACTTATGGAAAGTTATAAAATACTTAAGAAAAGTGTACTTATAAAATACTTATGAAAAGTTATAAAATACTTATAAAAAGTGTACTTATAAAATGCTTAAGAAAAGTGTACTTATATAAAAACTTGTGAAAAGTGTACTTATATAAAAACTTATGGAAAGTGTACTTGTGAAAAGTGTACTTATAAAATACTTATGAAAAATTTACTTATAAAATGCTTATGAAAAGTGTACTTATAAAACACTTAAGAAAAGTGTACTTATAAAATACTTAAGAAAAGTGTACTTATATAAAAACTTATGGAAAGTGTACTTGTAAAATACTTATTAAATACTTGTGAAAAGTGTACTTATAAAATACTTATGGAAAGTTATAAAATACTTAAGAAAAGTGTACTTATAAAATACTTAAGAAAAGTGTACTTTAGAAATATTTAAGAAAAGTGTACTTATAAAATACTTAAGAAACGTGTACTTATAAAATACTTATGAAAAGTGTACTTGTAAAAGCTTATGAAAAGTGTACTTATATAAAAACTTATGGAAAGTGTACTTGTAAAATACTTATTAAATACTTGTGAAAAGTGTACTTATAAAATACTTGTGAAAAGTGTTGTGTTATATAAAATACTCCATGTTCAAGATCTCTAGCTGTGAAACTGTGTTAAATAAGTTACATTAATTAGACATTACATATGAAACATGTAAAGTGTGTTTCATCGGTGCCGAGAGGAGTGTGAGAAGAGTCAGGGGTCGTGTGATGCTGTTGTGTGTTTAGTGTTGTGAGAACACGGCTGAGGCTTTCAAGAGATGTGTTTTAATAGTGATAACTGTGTGAAGTAAACCGCACAGTTACTGCGGTCCTGCAGATGGCGCTGTTCAGTCATATCATGGGTCATAATCAGTCATATCATCATTCAGAGCTTCAGAACTGTCTCTATGAAGCTTTCCAACAATACCAATAAACTTAGGACCAAAACCAAAGTTTGAGAAATAAAAGGATCCACCACATCAAAGGCCTTATAGAAATCCAGAAATAAAATGAAACCGTCTTCTTCAATTAGATGACCATATTCAATCCAATCAAACACTAGCCTGATATTATTATGACCTATCCTTTACGAATCCTGATTGGCTCTCACTAATTATCTGTGATATTCCAGAAAATCTCAATATTAGTGAACAAAAACAATGTCTAAAGCTAGGTCTTCTAAACATTAGATCGCTTACACCTAAGGCGGTTATTGTAAATTAAATGGTCACAGATAATAGCTTCGATGTACTCTGTCTTACTGAAACCTGGCTTAAACCAAATGATTATTTCGGTCTTAATGAGTCCACTCCACCAGGATACGGTTATAAGCATGAGCCCCGTCTGATTGGTCGTGGCGGCGGTGTTGCAACAATCTATAGAGATATTCTTAATGTTACTCAGAAAACAGGCCAAAAGTTGAATTCGTTTGAAGTACTTGTGCTAAATGTTACGCTCCTAGATGTAAGAAAGAAATCTCTATTATCTCTAGCCTTGGCTACTGTATATAGACCGCCAGGGCCTTACGCTGATTTCCTAAAAGAGTTTGCAGATTTTCTCTCAGATCTATTGGTCAATGTCGATAAGGCAATAATTGTTGGAGATTTCAACATACACGTTGATAACACAAATGATGCGTTAGGGGCTGCGTTTACAGATTTATTAAACTCCTTTGGGGTCAAGCAAAACGTTAGTGGTCCCACTCATCGTCTTAATCATACTCTAGATTTAATTATATCATATGGAACCGATCCAACCGATATAGATATTATACCGCAAAGTGATGATGTCACTGATCATTACATGGTAACTTGCATACTACGTACGGCTGAAATGTGTCATGTTGCGCCGCGTTATCGACCAGGCAGAACAATCCTTCCAACTACTGTAGATAGATTCTTGAATAGCTTACCTGATCTATCTCAGCTTCTCAGTGAACCCAAACTAACAGATGAGCTAGAGGAAATGACTAGCAGTATGAGCACCATTTTCTCTAGTACATTAGAAATTGTTGCACCAATTAGATTAAAAAAGGTTAGAGAAAAAACTAAAGCACCATGGTACAACAGTGCTACGCATGTTATCAAGAGAGAAACTCGTAACTTAGAGCGCAAATGGAAACAAACTAATTTAGAGGTCTTTAGAATCACGTGGAAAGACAGTATGTCACGTTATAAAAAGGCTCTAAAAGCAGCCAGGGCTGAGCATCTCCGCAAACTAATAGAAAATAACCAAAACAATCCAAGGTTTTTATTTAACACCGTGGCTAGATTAACAAATAAACAGACATCACCTGAACAAAATATTCCGTTACATTTTAATAGTAATGATTTCATGAATTTCTTCACTGAGAAAATAGAAAGCATCAGAAACACAATTGTAAATGTACAATCTTTGACAGTGTCTTATGATTCAGCCTCAATTATCGCCCCTCAAGAACAACTACAGCGCTTTACAACTATAGGACAGGAAGAGCTAAATAAACTTATCACTGCATCTAAACCAACAACATGTTTATTAGATCCAATACCCACTAAACTACTGAAAGAAGTGTTACCTGTAGTGGAAGAGCCTCTTCTCAATATTATTAACTCGTCTCTATCTTTAGGACATGTTCCAAAAACATTCAAGCTGGCAGTTATAAAACCTCTAATTAAGAAACCACAATTAGATCCAAATAACCTAGCAAATTACAGACCCATTTCAAATCTTCCATTTATGTCTAAAATACTAGAAAAAGTTGTGTCCGCTCAACTGTGCTCTTTCTTGCAAGAAAACGATATCTATGAAAAATTTCAGTCAGGATTCAGGCCACACCATAGCACAGAAACTGTGCTGGTTAAAATTACAAATGATTTACTTTTAGCTTCTGACCAAGGCTGTATCTCAATACTAGTTTTACTCGATCTTAGTGCTGCGTTTGACACTTTAGATCATAAAATACTCTTAGATCGACTTCAAAATTACACTGGTGTACAGGGACAGGCATTAAGCTGGTTTAGATCGTACCTATCAGACCGTTACCATTTTGTCCATTTAAATGGGGAAAAATCAAAGATAACGTCAGTAAATTATGGAGTGCCGCAAGGATCTGTGTTAGGCCCCCTGCTATTCTCAATTTATATGCTGCCACTTGGTAATATTATAAGAAAACATGGAATAAGTTTCCACTGTTATGCTGATGACACTCAATTATATATTTCATCACGACCAGATGATAACACTAAATTATCTAAAATGACAGAGTGTGTTAAAGATATAAAATATTGGATGACGTGTAATTTTCTTCTATTAAATTCAGATAAAACGGAGGTATTACTGATTGGTCCAAAAAACTGCCCACAAAACCTCTTACAATACAACCTTAATCTAGAAGGACGTCCTGTTACTTTATCCTCTACAGTAAAACGCCTGGGTGTTATACTAGACCGCAACTTGTCTTTTGAAAATCATATTTCAAATGTCACAAGAACAGCCTTTTTCCACCTTAGAAACATTGCTAAGCTACGTAATATGCTCTCAGTTTCTGATGCAGAAAAGTTAGTTCATGCATTCATGACCTCGAGACTAGATTACTGTAATGCTTTATTAGCTGGTTGTCCTGCATCCTCAGTAAACAAGCTACAGTTAGTCCAAAATGCAGCTGCTAGAGTTCTTACTAGGTCAAGAAAATATGATCATATAACACCAATTTTATCATCTCTACACTGGTTACCTATTAAGTTCCGTATCAATTACAAAGTATTGCTACTGACCTATTGTCACGGTGTGGGTTTTGTTCCTTGTTGTCTGTCATGTGATTCCCTGTTTGCCATGTGTCTTGTTAATTGTCTGATCATTGTTCCCATGTGTTTCTGATTAGCCACGCCCCCTTGTTATCTTGTTTAGCTTGTTTGTCTGTGTATTTATACCTCTGTGTTTCAGTTGTTGGTGGTCGGTCGATCTGTTACGCTGAGGCATAGATGAAGCGGAGAGAGAATCCATGTGCACGCACTACTTTGTTTAATAAACAACAGAACAGGAAACTCAGGAAAGGAACAAGAAACAGCTACAAGCCTTGCGCTCGCGAGAGATTTTTGACATACGTCGGCATGACATCAGAGCCAGGCGGAACGCAGTCGGACACATTTCTAACCGGCATGCATCTCGCGGTGATCACCGGTGATCGGTTCTGCGCAGATTTTGCTCATCTCAAACAAGCCTATTGGTTGGTTTGGTCACGTGACACACCTGAGCTCAGGGCAGCTCTAACATCATTGGTTGGTTTGGTCACGTGACACACCTGAGCTCAGGGCAGCTCTAACATCATTGGTTGGTTTGGTCATGTGACACACAGTAATTTCCTGCTACTGCCGTCTTAACACAATGATGACATCAAACCTCAGAAATGACAGGTTATTTTTCTAGGTTATCTCTACATACATATTGAAATTATATTAATATGATTTATTGTTTATTGTGCTGTCAGACTCAGTCTCAGTTATGAAGTTTATAATAAGCACCTTCCAATTTCCTATCATTTATGTCCCAGTGTCGTCGTTGTGTGTGATTATGTGCCGTTCTGCTGCAGGAATCATGATTGTCCGTCTGAATCTGAACAATGGTCACGTCTCTGCTTCAGTTTTTCTCAATCCTCAAATAAGACTTTTCTTCTCCAAACAAACATTCAGATCTCTGAACAATTAGTTTCTTGTTCACATCAGATTTGAACTTCTCATTGATTTAAGCAAATATCATGTGATCTACAATCTGCACAACATGTAAATGAGCACGCGTTTATAAACCTGATACATTAATACAAATCATTTAGTAGCCGATCCTTGCCTTGTTTTTGAATAAATAAATAAGTAAATAAAATAGTGTAAAATACATTTCAGAGAAAGTTTTTCTCAATCTTTTCAAATAGTATTTTTAATTGATTTATATTTTTAATGGAAACATAGATAGACCTTGTTGTGCATTATTTTTGCACAATCTGCTATTATCATGATAAGCAATATCTCTGTAGTTAAAACATTGAAACACAGCATGCCAGAGGAAAAGTGTTCAAAAGCACAAAAAAAAAATTATAGGCTATTTATTGAATATATATATATTTTTTAACTATTCAATAAATTTCATGTAGTTATGTTTAACTCCATTAATGAGATTCATCTAAATGTTTATATCAGAAGTAAAACATAGTTTAAATCATTATTTTATTTATACTGTGAGTGTGTGTGTGTGTGTGTGAGTGAGTGAGTGTGTGTGTCTGTGTGTAAGTGAGTGAGTGTGTAAGTGTGTGTGTCTATGAGTGAGTGAGTGAGTGAGTGAGTGAGTGTGTGAGTGTGTTAGTTAGTTAGTGAGTGTGTGTATGTATGTGTGTGTGTGAGTGGAGATGTGTTCTTCTTAATCCCCCTGAATATGTATGTGTGTCTGTGTGTGTCTGTGTGTGTCTGTGTGTGTGTGTGTGTGATACTGTATCTGTCATGCTCCACTGCTCTAATTACTCAAGACGAACTTTAGAGGAAACCTCAATGGTCCAGAACTGGAGTGTGTTCAGTGTGACGTGTTCTTCTTAATCCCCCTGAATGTGTGTGTGTGTGTGTGTGAACTGTATAGTGAAACACAGTGGATGTAGTGTAGAATGGGTTCATCACACATCAGACACGCTTCATGACGAGAGGTAGTGTGTGAGGAACTCAGGATGAAGCGCGTCTCAGTAATTGGTCCCACAGAAAGGCGGTTCTGGTTCTGCGTGTCCGTGGCGGCGAGCGGCGAGTGTGTGATGAAGCCGGAGCAGCTCCAGTTTCCTCACAGCAACACTGGAATAATGCAATAATAAAAGCACTGACCTGTTTTCCATACGGCACACGATCCTGAACTGAGCTTGGAAAAGGTTTCTCACTATGAAAAGTAATAAATCATCGTTAAAAAAGACAGTGACCAAATATTAGATCGTGACTAAAGGTCTGCGAGACTGCATGATAGAGAAGCTTTTCCGCCACAGAAGACAACATTCCGAAAGATAATTGCCACTTTTTATCTCAGAATTGCGAGAAAAAAGTCAGAATTGCAAGTTTATATCTCCCAGTTCTGACTATATCACGCAATTCTGACTTTATATCACGCAATTCTGACTTTATATCACGCAATTCTGACTTTATATCACGCAATTCTGACTTTATATCACGCAATTGTGACTTTATATCACACAATTCTGACTTTATATCACGCAATTGTGACTTTATATCACGCAATTGTGACTTTATATCACGCAATTGTGACTTTATATCACGCAATTTTGACTTTATATCACGCAATTCTGACTTTATATCACGCAATTGTGACTTTATATCACGCAATTGTGACTTTATATCACGCAATTGCGACTTTATATCACGCAATTGTGACTATATCACGCAATTGCGACTTTATATCACGCAATTGCGACTTTATATCACGCAATTGTGACTTTATATCACGCAATTGTGACTTTATATCACGCAATTTTGACTTTATATCACGCAATTCTGACTTTATATCACGCAATTCTGACTTTATATCACGCAATTGCAACTTTATATCACGCAATTGCGACTTTATATCACGCAATTGTGACTTT
>NC_136879.1:45286047-45288547 GCF_949152265.1 Phoxinus phoxinus
AACACCATTTAAATTCAACAGAACCAATAAGAAGTTTTTGAATGAATTGCAACCGAAAAGTTGCTACTCTACTTTGAAGATGTATTAAGCCATGTCCACCCTCCTCCTTAGGCAAGAATAACACACTCTGTGGGACCCAATGCAATTTATCCCAGAAGAAATCTACTAAAATAGCCTGGATTTTTGCTAACAGCTGTGATGGAGGATCAATACATGCGACCCTATGCCATAGTGAAGACGCAACTAGATTATTTATAATTAATATACGCCCTCTATATGACATTTTTGGAATTAACCATCTCCATTTATCCAGACGACCTTTCACTCTTTCAATGACTCCTTCCCAGTTCTTTTGCACTGTTAAATCATCACCAATATACACTCCTAAGTATTTAAAACCTGACTTTCCCCAAACTAACCCTTTAGGGAGAACTGGTTTCCCACCAGTCCACACACCTAATAATAAAGTTTCACTTTTACTCCAGTTTACACTAGCAGAAGATAATCCTTTAAAAGTTTTAAGTAAACCTGACAAAACCTGTATGTCACTTTGCCTCCTAATCATAATTATGACATCGTCAGCATAAGCTGACAGTATAACATTTTTTGCACAGTTTGGCAAACATAAACCATAAAGTTTGACCCGTATTTGCTGCAAAAGTGGCTCTATTGCCAAAGAATAGAGCATACCAGACAATGAGCACCCCTGCCTGACACCTCTAAGAACTTTAAAAGGAGCACATAAACCACCGTTCACTTTCAGAATACTCTCAACGCCACTGTAAAGAACTTTAATACAATTTATAAAATTTTGACAAAACCCAAAGGCCTCTAAAACTCTCCACAAATAGCGATGCTCAACACGGTCAAAAGCCTTCTCCTGATCCAATGAGATTAACCCACAATCCAGATTCACCATCTTGGAGACCTCTACAACATCACGAATCAGAGAAACATTGTCAAATATTGACCTACCAGGAACACAGTAGGTCTGGTCAGGATGGATGACACCATCCATTGCTCCCGCTAGCCTGTTAGCCAGAGTTTTCGAGAGCAGTTTGTAGTCGCTACAGAGTAGTGATACGGGCCGCCAGCACTTTATGTCCGTAAGGTCGCCTTTCTTGGGCAGGAGGGTTAACACTGCTCTACGGCAGCTCAGAGGCAGCTGGCCTTCAGCCAAGCTCTCATTCAACACCTCCAGAAGGTCCTCTCTCAGCTCTGACCAGAAAGACTTATAAAAATCTACTGACAGGCCGTCAATGCCCGGCGCCTTTCCAGACTCCATTCCTTGGAGGGCCTTGTACAGTTCGCCCATGCTCAAAGCACCAGAGATCTCAGCATTGACTTCCTCAGACACCTGGGGTAAGTCGTCGAAAAACTCACTGTCACTCCTGTATTCTGCCCCAAGTTCATTTTTATACAAGTTTTCATAAAACACAACTGCTCTCTTGCGAATGTCCGCAGGGTCTGTCAATAAACCACCAGACTCAGAGCGCAGAGCGTGGATAACTCTGCTCTGACCATTCTTTTTCTCCAAGTTGAAAAAGAACCTGGATGGAGCATCCATCTGGTCCACCCTCTGGAACCTCGACCTGACCAGAGCCCCCTGTGTTCTAATGCCCAGTAAATCAGCCAACTGTGTCCTTTTCTTTGACAAAGAATCTAAGTAACTCTGGTCACCAGTCGACTCAGCTAATTCTTGAAGTTTTAAAATGTCAGTCTCCAAGGTGTTCATACACATAGTTGTCTCTCTAGTGACGTTTTGAGTATACTGCAAACAGAATTGTTTTATTTGGGCTTTCCCAAAATCCCACCACTGTCGTAGAGATTTAAAAGATCTCTTTGTAGTTCTGAACTCATCCCAAAACAGTTTGAACATATTCTTAAAGTACCTGTCACTTAACAAAGTAGTGTTAAGCTGCCAGTATGCACTTCTTGGCTTAATAGAGTTTAAAAACACAGAACACTGCACCATACTGTGATCAGAAAAACTAAGTGGAGTAATTAAACATTTCTTTACAATGTTACAGTGATGCTTAAAAACATAGAACCGATCCAGTCTTGCCAACGAAATCACATTGTCCCGAACATGAGTCCAAGTATATTACTTTTGTGCCCCATTAAACTGTCTCCAAACATCA
This sequence comes from Phoxinus phoxinus, assembly GCF_949152265.1. NCBI lineage: Eukaryota > Metazoa > Chordata > Actinopteri > Cypriniformes > Leuciscidae > Phoxinus > Phoxinus phoxinus. The sequence continues at coordinate 45,288,189 of NC_136879.1, forward strand.
CATAGCTCATGCGTTTTGACAAGCTGGATTAAACGATTACGAGAAGGCAAGTGAGGTTCAATATGATTCCTATCCAAGTTCGACAATGCACAGTTAAAGTCACCACCCAAGAATAAATATTCTTCTTCACAGCATTTTTGTAAAACTGAACACAAAGTATTTAAAAATAACATTCTTTCTATTGGTGCAGTTGGAATATACACACAAATAAAAACAAATATAAACTTCTCAAAAATAGCTCTTACTTTTAAGAGTCTACCTTTAACTACTTCATCAAACTGATAAGAAGTTGGATTGAAACTCTTAGAAAAAAGAATAGCCACCCCTCCGCTAAGTGAGGTGTTGTGGCTCAACACAGA
>NC_136879.1:45296047-45303547 GCF_949152265.1 Phoxinus phoxinus
GAGCTCTGCAGCATCCAAACACGAGCACGAGCACGAGCACGAGCTGTCATTACCGAACCGAACCGAGGCTGAACACACACACGCACTCGCACGCACGCGCGCGCACGGGCACGGGCAGATCCTCGTTCATCGGAACCGGGCGACATGAGCTGCTTCTGGATACACTCGATCTTCATCCCGGGGTTCTTCCTACTCTTCGGGTTTGAAGGTAAGATCGGATTCGCTTTTGTCATGATGTGTTATTATTTCTGCAGCACAGATGAGCTCGCGCGCGCGAGGTGTGTGTGTGTGTGTGTGTGTGTGTGCGTGTGCGTGCGTGTGTGTGTGTTCATAGCGTAAACAGAGGATGTGTCATTCATAACTTCGGTCTGGTGATGTTCCGGGACAGATTCGGATCGATGGTTCTTCTCGGCTTTCTCCTGTCTCTGTGCTGGAGTTTGTTCCGCGAGGGCTTGAGATATGAATTAGCGGATGATGATGTGGATAGATATGAATATTGATATCGCAGTGGCTCCATCAGAAGCAGTGTCGAGATGAAGAGCGAACAGGGTTTATTGTTGATGTTTGTTGGAGATCTCCAGGAGATCTGATGCAGAAATACACCTGCACGTGACCTTTGAACCTCCACCACACTGAAGCTTTCAAACAGGTCGTGCTGACCGCTCTCATTGGTCAGCAGGAGTGATGATGACGAGATGAGGCCACCGAACTCTCATAATGTCTTATTATTATTATTATTATTATTATTAAAAACCCAACAAACAAGCAGAACCCAGCAGGGCTAGTGCGTGCATGACGTGCCTGAGCAATAACTCTGTTTTTTCGTTCTAATGTTATTGATGATGTTGCTTATGTCCATTAGTGCTATTGATTTGCTCTCAGGATAAAGCGGCGCTCATTAGGATGCACAGAAACTCTGGAACCCAAAGACACTCAATTATCTCTCATTTAAACCAGAGCACGGGTACAGCGCCATTACACCAGTCCTGTCTGCCGTCCATGAAGTTACCGTTACCGTTTGTGTGTGTGTGTGTGTTTGTGTGTGTTGTATGATATTTGTGTGTGTTTATGAGTGAGTGTGTGTGTCGTACGAGTGTGTCGTACGAGTGTGTTGTACGAGTGTGTCGTATGTGTGAGTGTGTGTGTTGTACGAGTGTGTTGTAGGAGTGAGTGTGTGTGTTGTACGAGTGTGTTGTATGAGTGAGTGTGTGTGTCGTACGAGTGTGTTGTGCGAGTGTGTTGTATGAGTGAGTGTGTGTGTTGTACAAGTGTTTGAGTGTTGTACGATTGTGTCGTACGAGTGTGTCGTACGAGTGTGTTGTACGAGTGAGTGTGTGTGTTGTACAAGTGTTTATGAGTGTGTCGTACGAGTGTGTCGTACGAGTGTGTCGTACGAGTGTGTTGTATGAGTGAGTGTGTGTGTTGTACAAGTGTTTATGAGTGTGTCGTACGAGTGTGTCGTACGAGTGTGTTGTACGAGTGAGTGTGTGTGTTGTACGAGTGTGTTTATGAGTGTTGTACGAGTGTGTCGTACGAGTGTGTTGTACGAGTGTGTTTATGAGTGTTGTACGAGTGTGTTTATGAGTGTTGTATGAGTGTGTTGTATGAGTGAGTGTGTGTGTTGTACGAGTGTGTTTATGAGTGTGTTGTATGAGTGTGTCGTACGAGTGTGTTGTACAAGTGTGTTTTTGAGTGTTGTATGTGTGTGTTGTACGAGTGTGTCGTACGATTGTGTCGTACGAGTGTGTCGTACGAGTGTGTTGTACGAGTGAGTGTGTGTGTCGTACGAGTGTGTTGTATGAGTGAGTGTGTGTGTTGTACAAGTGTTTATGAGTGTGTCGTACGAGTGTGTCGTACGAGTGTGTTGTACGAGTGAGTGTGTGTGTTGTACGAGTGTGTTTATGAGTGTTGTACGAGTGTGTTTATGAGTGTTGTATGAGTGTGTTGTACGAGTGTGTTGTATGAGTGAGTGTGTGTGTTGTACGAGTGTGTTTATGAGTGTGTTGTATGAGTGTGTCGTACGAGTGTGTTGTACGAGTGTGTTTTTGAGTGTTGTATGTGTGTGTTGTACGAGTGTGTCGTACGAGTGTGTTGTACGAGTGTGTCGTACGAGTGAGTGTCTGTGTTGTACGAGTGTGTTTATGAGTGTTGTATGAGTGAGTGTGTGTGTTGTACGAGTGTGTTTATGAGTGTTGTACGAGTGTGTTTTTGAGTGTTGTATGAGTGTGTCGTACGAGTGTGTCGTACGAGTGAGTGTGTGTGTTGTACGAGTGTGTTTATGAGTGTTGTATGAGTGTGTTGTACGAGTGTGTCGTACGAGTGTGTCGTACGAGTGAGTGTGTGTGTTGTACGAGTGTGTTTATGAGTGTTGTATGAGTGAGTGTGTGTGTTGTACGAGTGTGTTTATGAGTGTTGTACGAGTGTGTTTTTGAGTGTTGTACGAGTGTGTCGTACGAGTGTGTTGTACGAGTGTGTTGTACGAGTGTGTCGTACGAGTGTGTCGTACGAGTGAGTGTGTGTGTTGTACGAGTGTGTTTATGAGTGTTGTACGAGTGTGTTTTTGAGTGTTGTATGTGTGTGTTGTACGAGTGTGTGTGTTGTACGAGTGTGTTTATGAGTATTGTACGAGTGTGTTTTTGAGTGTTGTATGTGTGTGTTGTACGAGTGTGTGTGTTGTACGAGTGTGTTTATGAGTGTTGTATGAGTGAGTGTGTGTGTTGTACAAGTGTGTTTATGAGTGTTGTACGAGTGTGTTTTTGAGTGTTGTATGTGTGTGTTGTACGAGTGTGTCGTACGAGTGTGTTGTACGAGTGTGTCGTACGAGTGAGTGTGTGTGTTGTACGAGTGTGTTTATGAGTGTTGTATGAGTGAGTGTGTGTGTTGTACGAGTGTGTTTATGAGTGTTGTACGAGTGTGTTTATGAGTGTTGTATGAGTGTGTTGTACGAGTGAGTGTGTGTGTTGTACGAGTGTGTTTATGAGTGTTGTACGAGTGTGTTGTATGAGTGTGTTGTATGAGTGTGTTGTATGAGTGTGTTGTATGAGTGTGTTGTATGAGTGTGTCGTACGAGTGTGTTGTACGAGTGTGTTTTTGAGTGTTGTATGTGTGTGTTGTATGTGTGTGTTGTACGAGTGTGTCGTACGAGTGTGTTGTACGAGTGTGTCGTACGAGTGAGTGTGTGTGTTGTACGAGTGTGTTTATGAGTGTTGTATGAGTGAGTGTGTGTGTTGTACGAGTGTGTTTATGAGTGTTGTACGAGTGTGTTTTTGAGTGTTGTACGAGTGTGTCGTACGAGTGAGTGTGTGTGTTGTACGAGTGTGTTTATGAGTGTTGTATGAGTGAGTGTGTGTTGTACGAGTGTGTTTATGAGTGTTGTACGAGTGTGTTTTTGAGTGTTGTATGAGTGAGTGTGTGTGTTGTACGAGTGTGTTTATGAGTGTTGTACGAGTGTGTTGTACGAGTGTGTTTATGAGTGTTGTAGGAGTGTGTTTTTGAGTGTTGTATGAGTGTGTCGTACGAGTGTGTCGTACGAGTGTGTTGTACGAGTGTGTTGTACGAGTGTGTCGTACGAGTGAGTGTGTGTGTTGTACGAGTGTGTTTATGAGTGTTGTATGAGTGAGTGTGTGTGTTGTACGAGTGTGTTTATGAGTGTTGTACGAGTGTGTTTTTGAGTGTTGTATGTGTGTGTTGTACGAGTGTGTCGTACGAGTGTGTTGTACGAGTGTGTCGTACGAGTGAGTGTGTGTGTTGTACGAGTGTGTTTATGAGTGTTGTATGAGTGAGTGTGTGTGTTGTACGAGTGTGTTTATGAGTGTTGTATGAGTGAGTGTGTGTGTTGTACGAGTGTGTTTATGAGTGTTGTACGAGTGTGTTTTTGAGTGTCGTACGAGTGTGTCGTACGAGTGTGTCGTATGAGTGTGTCGTACGAGTGTGTCGTACGAGTGTGTTGTACGAGTGTGTCGTACGAGTGAGTGTGTGTGTTGTACGAGTGTGTTTATGAGTGTTGTACGAGTGTGTTTTTGAGTGTTGTATGTGTGTGTCGTACGAGTGTGTTGTACGAGTGTGTCGTACGAGTGAGTGTGTGTGTTGTACGAGTGTGTTTATGAGTGTTGTACGAGTGTGTTTATGAGTGTTGTATGAGTGAGTGTGTGTGTTGTACGAGTGTGTTTATGAGTGTTGTACGAGTGTGTTTTTGAGTGTTGTATGAGTGTGTCGTACGAGTGTGTTGTACGAGTGTGTTTATGAGTGTTGTATGAGTGTGTTGTATGAGTGTGTTTATGTGTGTTGTATGAGTGTGTTGTATGAGTGTGTCGTACGAGTGTGTTGTACGAGTGTGTTTATGAGTGTTGTATGAGTGTGTCGTACGAGTGTGTTTATGAGTGTTGTATGAGTGTGTTGTATGAGTGTGTCGTACCAGTGTGTTGTACGAGTGTGTTTTTGAGTGTTGTATGTGTGTGTTGTATGAGTGTGTTGTACGAGTGTGTTGTACGAGTGTGTTGTACGAGTGTGTTGTACGAGTGTGTTGTACGAGTGTGTTGTACGAGTGTGTTGTACGAGTGTGTTGTACGAGTGTGTTGTACGAGTGTGTTGTATGAGTGTGCGAGTGTGTTGTACGAGTGTGTTGTACGAGTGTGTCGTACGAGTGAGTGTGTGTGTTGTACGAGTGTGTTGTATGAGTGTTGTATGAGTGTGTTGTACGAGTGTGTTTTTGAGTGTTGTATGAGTGTGTTGTACGAGTGTGTTTTTGAGTGTTGTATGTGTGTGTTGTACGAGTGTGTTGTACGAGTGTGTTTTTGAGTGTTGTATGTGTGTGTTGTACGAGTGTGTTGTACGAGTGTGTTGTAGGAGTGTGTTGTAGGAGTGTGTTGTACGAGTGTGTTGTATGAGTGTGCGAGTGTGTTGTACGAGTGTGTTGTACGAGTGTGTCGTACGAGTGAGTGTGTGTGTTGTACGAGTGTGTTGTATGAGTGTTGTATGAGTGTGTTGTACGAGTGTGTTTTTGAGTGTTGTATGTGTGTGTTGTACGAGTGTGTTTTTGAGTGTTGTATGAGTGTGTTGTACGAGTGTGTTTTTGAGTGTTGTATGTGTGTGTTGTACGAGTGTGTCGTACGAGTGTGTTGTACACAAAATGATCTGTACGATTGGCTTGTAGAGTAGATCATGGACGTCTTCACGGTCAGCCCTGATTCGGCGTTCGCTCGCGGACGGATCTGGCCGTTAGCATGAGTTTCAGAGCGTCAGAGATTAGCTATTCCGCTCAGCTATCCTGCCGGAGCCGGAGAGAACAGGGAAGGAAATGGATTCTGCTCTGGGAGCGACTGGTTCCATTTGTCTGTCCGTTTATTGACGGTCTGCTCATCTCCTGCACATGTGCTTCAGGAACCCGAGGTTAGAAACACACGCAGAGCTGAGCGCTAGTTGTGTGCGCTAGGAAGCGCTGCTGTGGTCGCGGTCTTCATGAATATCTGCACTGAGGTCATCTGAGGACGAGATGTGAGCCGCTAGAGCATCAGCAGACTTCAGACTGATGGATTCTTCTCCATGTTCCTGAACCGAGAACTAGCCTAGCCTCTTCTTCTACTAGCACTCTGAATGTGCAGCTCGAGTGTCAGTGTTCTTTAGATAGAAACTGTACGTTGATTGTGTGTCTGTGTGTAGTGTGTGTAAGTACGAGCGTTCACACACTGAATGTTGAATCTGGTGCACGTCCTAAAGTGTGTTCACTCGCTTACAGCGGAAAATAGAGGAAAACTGAGATTACATTAAACACGGTTTTAGATTAAATATATTATTGATATTTTTAGTTTAGTTGCCAGAAGGAGAGATACTTGATCTTTAGTAACACAAAACAGTACACTCTGTAAGTGTGTGTTCACTGGTTTTGCGCGCACAATTATTACAACTTTTTTATTATTCATTTAAAATGTGAGTATTCCCACTCCCAGTTTCCCTTTCATGCAGGGCGTTCACATTTGTGGACCGTTAAAGTAACACCATGTAGCCTTTGCTCTCGGGGTCCCCCTACAGTTGGGACACAGTATTGTCTTCTACTACTGTGGGAATATCTGTCATTAGGCTAGTTATCCTAAAAGATGGTGGGGGAAGTGAGGTGTGCCGTAAAGCAGTCTGGTTTAGTAGTTCTGTTTGTGCTCGGGTTATTACCCGAACCCCGGAGCCCCGTAGTGCCAGTAAACGCGACACGGACCCCGTCAGGCTGTGGCAGACGTGTCGTAAGTCGATGAACCATCACAAGCGTCTCGGAAATATATTATGAAGGTTGTAAAACTACATTGTGTTGCTTTAATTTAACTCCATATAGGGTTCATTTAATATGAGTAAATGTAATTGTGTCCAGACCACTTGAGGGCAGTGTCCGTAGATTGACAGTATTGTAACAGTGGCTTCTGTCATGCATTCCGAATATTCAATGCTTGATGACTTTAATCCAAGATGGCTGACAGCGATAGCCGAGTGCTAATGACTGTGAATAATCTGTGAAAAACGTTTCAGATTTAAGAAAAATGTGTTATTTATATATAAAACATGTGTATTTATATATAATATAATATAAATATACAGTATATACATGCAAATTTTCTTAAATATACATGCATGATCGGTGGCCCAGTAGTTCACAACACAGCGGAAAACCCCCTGGCCACTAGAGGGCTCTCGGAGCGCGGTAAAGTCAGCAGTTCTAATGTATCAATACCACGATTAGTTTTAACAGTGTAACCATATCGACATAAAATATTACTTCAAAATAACCTGCATGAATTATAGCGGCGTAGCGTATTCGTACTCGAGAATGCTTGGACGCGCTAGAGCGCAAATGATTATAATCAGAACCGTTTGGTGAACTGCAGAATTACTAGAGTTATTGGCACAGTTCCTCATGTCGTACGTCAGTCTGGTTATGAGAACTACGAGCTTTGAAACATGATAAAAGAACAAAATAAACTTTTACAGAAATGTACTAAAAAATAATAGTTTACTGTAAATACATGAAGGGTGTTGGGGAAAAGTCAGTCTACTATCAAATACAATCAAGCATTTTGAACATGTCTGTTTTTGAATGTCAAAAGTAATTTTAATTAATACAAATGATAAGTTTGATCAACTTTAATCAACAAGATCTATTGAACAATGGCAAGGAATCTTTATCTCGCTCAGAGAGCCTTCTAGTGGCCGGGAGCATTTCCGCTGTGTTGTGAACTTATGTTTGCTTTTTAAATGTCGTTGTGTTGTGCACTACTGGGCCACCGTATGCGTGTGTGTGTGTGTGTGTATAATTACACACAGCACACACACATATGTAAACACAAACTTTTATTTTGGATGCGATTAATCGTTTCTCAGCACTAGTGTCGTGTGAACAGGATATTAGAGTGTTCAGTGTGTGTGTGTGTGTGTGTGTGTGTGTGTGTGTGTGAGCCTGATCCTCCACCTCTGTCTTGTTGAGCTTCTCGAGGGATCGTGACCCGGGACTGCAGACACGAA
>NC_136879.1:45306047-45308547 GCF_949152265.1 Phoxinus phoxinus
ACAGGTCCGGGCGCTGGTCCACCGTCTGATCCGGATCCGGCTGACTTCAGTAAACCTCGGGATAAATGGAAAGACTAACATTAGTTCTAACTATTCTACTTATGATGTAACGAGTACATCAGGTGTTATAGGAAGTTATATTGTGTATGTATTTCTGTCATATTGTGTATGTATATCTCTCATATATCTCTCATATTGTGTGTGTATATCTCTCATATTGTGTGTGTATATCTCTCATATATCTCTCATATTGTGTGTGTATATCTCTCATATATCTCTCATATTGTGTGTGTATATCTCTCATATATCTCTCATATTGTGTGTGTATATTTACATTTACATTTATGCATTTGGCAGACGCTTTTATCCAAAGCGACTTACATTGCATTATCCTATACATTTATACATAGGTATGTGCAATCCCCTGGGATCGAACCCACAACTTGCGTTGTTAACGCAATGCTCTTACCACTGAGCTACAGGAAAGTACATATATCTCTCATACAACGGCTGGGATGCTGAGGATCAGTGCTCAAATTCTGGTTAAAGGCACAATATGTAAGATTTTTGTAATCAAATATCCAAAAACCAGTTGCACAGTGTGGTATATTTCCTGCAGTTGTGTACATAATCCGAAAAGTTCCCTTGGATTTGTAAATCCAGTTTTTTTTATTTAGTCTTTGTTATTGTTTTGAAAATGCGACCTCTGGTGATGAAAACTTACAGATTGTGCCTTTAAATGCAGTAGATTGTGCCTAACTGATTGAAATTTGCTATAAGATTTGAATACGCCATAATAACTGCTCATAATAACAGAGGAAGAGTGGGGGTTGGGTCTAAATGGTTCTGATGGCCGTTATTGATCGCTGAACTCAATGATCTTTCACTTTGTGTGTGCGTGTGTGTTTGTGTGTGTGTTTGCTGGAACTGTGAAGTTTGAGTCTGGGACACACATTATAAATCTTTAATCATTTACTCGCCCTCATGAGTCTTCCTTCTGTGGAACTCAAGTGAAGATTTTTAGAAGAAGAATCCACCTCTGTTTTCATATAATGCAAGTGCACCCCATTTATGATGAGTGATTAACGTAATACCTTGAATAACTTGTAGTGGACCAGGAATATTCCCTGACGCCACAGTGAGTTGAGCTACTGGTTGTGTTTTCTTGTTCTGAGACTCGGATTCTCCGCTTCATGGATCCTCTTATAAGGGGCTTTTGGTAAGAATGCTCTGCTCTGAGAGTAGATGTTCAATGCCGAGTTGTGTGTGAGATGAGCGACGTCCCTCACAGATGAAATAATGCTGGAGAGCAACAGGATCGACTCATAAATAGAGTTGATAAGCAGGAGCTCATTTATATGCTAATTCTCTAAAGCAACATGTCATGCGTTCGCTGCTCTACACTCCAGTGGACATGAGATTCAGCCACACACACACACACACACACACACACACACGCGCACACACATGCACGCGCACACACACACACACACACACACACACACACACACACACACACACACACACACACACACACACACACACACACACACACACATACACACACACACACACACTCATTGTGCTGTCGGAGCTCACAGGAACTCATTCAGAGGAACACAATGGGCTCTATTTTAACGAGCTAAGCTCATGGTCTAAAGCACGTATAGCTTAAGGCACTAATGCGTCCATATCCACTTTTGCTAGTTTACTGACGGGACAAATGGTCGGTGCTCCCGGCGCTGGTCTAAAAGTGTCATCTCTGTTCTCTTCATGAGTAATCGGTGTGTTTTGGGCATAACGAGCAATAAACCAATCAGAGTCTCGTCTCCCATTCCCTTTAGAAGACCGTTGCGCTCGTCGATGGCGGATCCGCTATTTACATGGAGGAATTTACAAGCGGAAAAACTGAGCGCTTCTCTAGCGAGGAAACGGATCTGCTCGTGCGCGAGGTTAAAGCTGTGTGTGTGTGTGTGTGTGTGTGTGTGTGTGTGTGTGTGTGTGTGTGTGTGTGTGTGTGTGTGTGTGTGTGTGTGTGTGTGTGTGTGTGTGTGTGTGGTTAAAGCGCGCAAGTAGACCATTATAAAGAGTCTGTCGTTAGAGATTTAGCTAGATCATTTATATTATTGTATGTAAATATAGAAACACAGGATTGCTTACAGTGGATCCTTGTGATCCCGGACGAGCCCCCACTTTCCCCACAACTGCCTCTAAGCCGCCACAAATGAAGGAGGACGTAGTGAAGTGCAGTTGCATGAATTAAACATATTTATTGGGTAACGTATATAAAATAAATCTGTAAAACAACATGGCCATCTGTAGTGTCTGCATGAGTGTTAGTGTGTAAAGTATAGAAGACTATATACCCAAAATAAATCAACTTAAACTACAACTAAACAAAACCAATGTGATGTTAAAAAGAGTTATTAAGGTCAATAAGTAATACATCATTCAGTGCGGAGCTCGTAATGCAAGTGTTAATGCAAGAACACAAGAACTG
>NC_136879.1:45311047-45316134 GCF_949152265.1 Phoxinus phoxinus
CTCTTCTTCTGTTTGTGATCTGTGTCTCAGTGACTAGATGCTTGTTTGACTCATGTTGATGTAGAGAAGAGCTGCTGTCTCTACTGAGGGAAACATCTCATCATACATTCATTTCTGCGGAGACTCATCAGATCAACAGAAGACACATTACCGCAAACCACAATCTAGCACTCAAGGGAACTTCTCTCATACTCCAGATGTTCCCAGAGTCATGTCTTAGACTAGAAGAAATTGCAATATGTGTGATATTATGTAAATTCATGTTCTTTTATAAAGAACAAATATTTTGAACCAAAACCGTGAGACCAAAACTGCAATTCGAACCAAAAATGTGGTAATGAAATTAAAAAAATTTTTTTGGTGCATTTTGTGTGGTGAAGCATGATCAAAGGTCCTAAGATATTTCACCGTTTTAATAAAATGACAGTTTTGTCAGATTCCCCATGATTCTGCACTAGTCTCTGCTCGTGTCCAGAGTTATTGGCCCTCATTTATCAATCTTGCGTGGAAACGGGCGTATATGTTGGCGTAAGATTATGCTTACACTACTCTCACCGCCTGATTTATGAAGCTGTGCGTACCTTTGAAATTCAGGTGTACGCAATACCTGCCTCTTGATAAATCCCGCGGCTGAAAACGATCGTCATTAGATTAACACGCCCCTATATATTCACGTCTCCGCCTCCCCCACGCCCTCACTTTACGCCATGGACACACGGAAGACGGCAAAGAGGAGAAACTTCTCCGGTGGAAATCCAGTTTAAATCGCTGGTTGGTTGAGCAAATGACCCATCACAATGCATTATTTTACAGCACGTGTTTTGAAACTATTAGCGTTGAATTTCGCATGACGTCACATGTAATGGGGTGTACAATAGTGATGATGATGTGAATAATTGCATGACAATTTGAAATATTGATTATTAATGACGCTTATTGTTATTTAGAAGAAGAATGTCTTTGTTATTATTATTATTTGTATTATTATTATTTAAAAGAAGAAGAATGTCATTTTAATTATTTTGTCAGTCTGAATCAGGGAGTGGAGGCTAAACGCACGCAAACGCCGTTTGCGCACCTCCCAAAATTCGGAAATAGCGTTTATCCACCTCCAAAGTGCATTTATCCACCTCTAAATAGCATATAGTTCCTAAGCCATTTTAAATTAAGCTTAGGCTATGCCGTTTTAGTTTCATATTGTTCATTATTAGTTTCATAGGTTGTTAAACCTAAAACGAAGTCATTCTGACTGCATTACTGTCAGTAGCCGCGCGGGTTAGACCATAATAATACAGGGCTAAGATTATCACAAATAAACACAAGATTTTGACGCATATCCAAGCGTTTGTGGAGCGGAGTGTGGAGCGCGCACGGCACGGAGGCGCGCGCGCGAACGCTAGCATTTTCTTATCAACAGTGAAACAATTTAAAATACTCTATCATTTCTGGTCATACAGAAAATAATAATACATTATTTGCAACTACTTTTATTTGTGTAAACTCACAATAACAAGAAAACGTTGTGCTTTTGTAAAATAATATAAAACAACCAGGCACGCTTTCATGATCTTCGTGAACTGGAGCGCGAGAACTGAAACTAAATAAAGCCTATGTAGCTAAAGCTTGAACGAACAAATTTGAATCGAAAGCTAATACCTTCTCATTATGTAATGCGTATGAAAGGTGCATTTCTCTCTAAAAGCGCACCCGCTTAACAGCGGAGATGGAGATATGTTTTTAACCGACACTGATTTAGAAAACAATAGTTTATTAATAAACAATTAAAATGCCTCGTTATTTTTTCAGACACATTTATTATCATTAGCCTATAAATCACCTTTCTGTAGGCTGTGGTTCCAGAGATATATGGCTCTTCTCATTCAGCACTGCGGGAAAAATATAATTTCCAGGTTCTTTTGTCTTAGAAAAATAAATCAACAACAACAAATCCATATTAATTTGTGAATATTTTAAATGTTTAATTAAGGGGCAAAAAGTAATAAACAAAATTCGTCAATATTTATTTTTTTTGCGCAGCATTTGGTGTAGCCTACAGTTCAAATTAAAATGTTGGTGTTCAACTTTGCGTTTTAAAAATACAACAACCGTTTTCATTTTGTAATTAAGGGTTAAAAATATTTTTGTTCTCTCTGTTTTGTCATTTAGTAAACTTTATAGATTTCAACCATATTATTCCTTCTTGAGTCTTTTTAACAAGAACTTAGATTAATGTATGAATTGAATAGTAATTGTGCGACCTATGATGAGGGAACAACCCTTGATACCATCAAATGATAGCCTATAGCGATGTCCTCAGGATACACATACACCAGTAGGCAGTGGCCCACCTCACCGGGTGTCCACGTCGTGGTCCACCAGAATTTATAGTTTACCCACCTCTTTTTTTTACCACTACACCTCTGGTCTGAATTATGTTTTGGTCATTGAAAGCCTTTCATTACTGAACCCAGTCCGTGCACACCTGCCGGGCTTAACTCACAAAAATTACACTGAAGTTTATAATTTCATCATCAGTCATAATATATCATATCTTTAGTTTGTCAGTGCGTTTTGTGGTGTTAGGAATTGTTTTTCTGCGCATTTCAGCACTAGCTCAAAACGTGCGTACATGTACACCACCTCCTGAGCTGGCGTAGGATTTGAGCGTGCCGTACGCCAACGTCCATATTGATAAATCGCAAAGTCACCGTGGTTTTGGGTGTACGCCAGGTGTACGCTGAAAATTTGGTGTACGCACTTTTCATAAATGAGGGCCATTGTCTTTTAGACGGAGTTTAACATGGTAATGCAGCTGATAACCAGACGCCATCCTCACATGATGTTCCTGGGTCTTCTTTAGATGCAAGTCTATGAAATGGAGGTTAAATCATATTAGATGAAAACCAGTCTCTCTGTCTAAAAGCCATTAAAGAGAAGGAGCATCTGCAGTAATAACAAAAGTAAGAGTGAATGATATTACAGGAACTCCAACTGGACCATATCATCTTTAATCGTTTCCCCATATTGCTTTGTGCCCCTTTGATGTTTATTAATCTCAAATCTGTCTGAAGTACCTTTGTGAAAAATAAATATACTAAAATGTATTTTAAATAAAAAAAAAATATGCTAAGTATACTACAAATACATGCACACATATACTTAATATAAATACACTGCAATTGTAATTTTGGTATAATTAACTGATAAACGTAGAGTCTGCTAAATTAGAACAACTACTTTTGTTCTCACTGTACTTTAGTTATCCAGAAATAGTGCTGAAGTTCAACTAAAGATATACTGAAGTATATTTGATTGAGCTAAAGTGGAACTATTGCAAGTGTACTTTAGGGACACTTTAAATATCTTGCATTTAGAGAGAGAAACAGATGAGACGCATTGTTACTGTATTTAATGTTGTTTCTGAAAGCTTTCTGCAGATATTAAGGTGGTTTTACTGCGACAGACGGATCATCTTAATCTCTGCTTGTTGTGTACAGTTACTAACATAATTACAGAGCCATTATAAACAACAGATGTGTGTCAAACTCTCTAGACGTGTTAAGTGTCCAAGGAAAAATGAAACAACTGTTCATTTAGTACTTTCACTTTTAGTATTAACCTCTCATTTTTACATAAAAATGAGAGGAGTCTGACGATACATCAGTCAAAGATGAAGTGCTTGCAACCGGAACATAATATACAGCGCACAGGGACACCTGGTGAGACCGAGGAGAGGCCGGGGCAGGAGGCAATCTCCAGGCTCATGATGACGACGGGAGCAGGAACGGCATCGCCGGCGTGTCAGAGGACGCACCAGACAGAGATGGAGGGTACACAGGACATTAGACGACCTGGACAGGACAGATGTGTAGCAGTGGCCCGCTGCAGTGGCAGAGGTTTGATCACGATGTGGATGAGGTGCTGGAAACAGCTCTGGCAGGAGATGTGGGTAAGAAGCTCAAGGCTATGGCTTCCATTGTTTGGAGGATAGGCACTGATGGCTTCGGAAAGAAAGTGCTGAAGGCCAAAACAAACATCCAGCCAAAGGAAAGCAGACGTGTGAAGGAAATAGCAATCCTTAGAGGGGATCTGCGGAGGCTGAGGAAGGCATTTCGTGAAGCAACAGTGGATGAGAGACCAGAACTCATGGAAATCCGTGACAACTTGAGGGAGCGCATTAAGATCTTGCGAATGAAGGAGAGGTCAGATGTCACCAAGAATGCTTTCAAATATCTGTCGAAACTTCTGGGCGATGTAAGATCAGGGTCCAGAAGCCTGGTATTGAGGATGAGGCGCATCCTGGACCGGTTCCGCTTCAGGATCAAAGATACCATCATCCCAACGGTCCAAGAGAAGATGGTGAAGAGCTTGGGAAAATGGTACAGGGCAAACCTCAATGATAAGTGTGAGGTAGATGATTGACCTGGATGACATCCCTAGGGAAGAGCGGCCTATCCGGCAAGTATATGGCCTGGGGTTACCAACACGGGGACCTCCCTAGGTTGCTCTGGCCTCTGCTTGTTTATGAGACACCGGCCTCTACCGTCGAGGGATTGGAGAGGAGGATGAACACCTGTTTGAGGAGGTGGCTGGGCGTCCCTAGAAGCTTCTGCTCCGTTGGCTTGTATAGCAGAGGCAGCAAGCTGTAGCGGCCAGTGACATCAGTGTCCAGGAGTATAAAGCGACAAGACCCGCCAGGCCATGATGCTGCGAGACAGCAAGGATGAAAGAGTACGCCACGCAGATATTGTGGTCAGGACAGGTCGTAAGTGGTCAGCCAGCAGAGCACTGAAGGAGGCTGAGGATCGACTGCATCATGCTGACATCGTCGGGACAGTAGCTCTGGGCAGGCTTGGACTGGGTTGCTCCACCAGAACGAGCTGGAAAAAAGCTGACCGAAAAGAACGCCACAGCATTGTGCAGAGGGAGGTGTGTGGAAAGCCAGCCAATCTTGAACATGTCCTTTCATGTTCCAGGCAAGGAAGAAGGCTAAACAACTTTCTGTGGGCACCACTTTATCCATTTATCCAGGACTGGAGAGAGCACTGCAGCGGGACGGAGGAGCAGAGGGGTCCTGGCCTCAGCAG
>NC_136879.1:45316334-45333834 GCF_949152265.1 Phoxinus phoxinus
GTTTGATCATTATAATGGAGGCCCTGCAGACATCGATCGAGTCCAATGACGGTCTGTCCTCAAACACACACACACACCGGATGAATCCCAGAAACATCAGCACTCCTGCAAACTCTCCACAGTTAGTTTAGTGCGGGTCATGAAGTGGTTTATAGCGTTTCATGAGAGTGTGTGTGTGTGTGTGAGAGAGTGAGTGAGTGTGTGATTACATTTACCAAAAACACTATGAAGTTGGTCTGGATAAAACTGTTTGTTAATGTCTCTCCTGTTAGGGTTAGGGTCCTGTTAGGTATCCTCTATTTGGCCCGGAAACCTTGCTGTAACGCCCCGGTGTGTGTGTGTGTGTGTGTGTGTGTGTGTGTGTGTGTGAGCACTGAAGAGGCTGTACGTGTGTCTAGCTTCTCCTGCGCCGGTCTTCATTAACACCAGCTGCTGATCCGCCTGTATATCTGCTCACACGAGAGTGAAACGTGTTTGTGTTCAGGTTCACCCATGAGTGTGTTCTTGTGGATTTGACATGATTAAGTAACTCAGAGGTTTTCTCAGATATGGAGGGGCTTCCAGAGCGAATGATTCTGTGAGTGTGTGTGTGTGTGTGTGTGCGCGCTCTCGAGGATTCTGTGTGTGTGTGTGCTCTGAGGATTCTGTGCTGGACCTGAACTCTGGCTCAGCAGCGACTCTGTGTGTGTGTGTGTGTGTGTGTGTGTATCTGCTCTCGAGGATTCTGTCCTGGACCTGAACTCTGGGTCAGCAGCGACTGTGAGTGTGTGTGTGTGTGTGCGCGCTCTCAAGGATTCTGTGTGTGTGTGTGTGTGCTCTGAGGATTCTGTGCTGGACCTGAACTCTGGCTCAGCAGCGACTCTGTGTGTGTGTGTGTGTGTGTGTGTGTGTGTGTGTGTCTGCTCTCGAGGATTCTGTCCTGGACCTGAACTCTGGGTCAGCAGCGACTGTTAGTGTGTGTGTGTGTGTGTGTGTGTGTGTGTGTGTGTGTGTGTGTGTGTGTGTGTGTGTGTGTTTAGATCGAATTTATCGGGTTGGACTTAGTTTGTTCCTATTAAAAATATGAATTCACGGACATGATTACTAGTGGCGTGCCTCAGGGCTCAGTTTTAGGCCCTCTTTTATTTGTTATTTATCTATTGCCTTTAGGACAAATTTTCCGCAAATCTGGTTTAGATTTTCACTGTTTTGCTGATGACACCCAGCTCTATATTCACCGTTACCACCTTCCTCTCTTTGGCTTTGTTTATCTGAACTTAAATCATGTTTACATGTAATTGTCTTAAGTTAAACTCTGAGAAAACGGAAATTCTATTAGTAGGCACGAAATCAAATTTGCTGTAATTTCTCCTTCCCTTCAGGTTAAGAGTCTGGGTGTCATCCTTGACAGCACTTTATCTTTTAAAGGCACATGTAAATAACATTGCAGGTCAGATTATTATCATCGGAGATGTGTTTCATCAAACGAGCGTTGAGTAATTTATTAATTACTTGATCTCACATGTGTGTTCCCCTACTCGATCTCTAGTTATATGTACTTTTGACCATCATGGGATGTAGATCTATTAGTTGCTCTGAGTCTTTGGACTACCTTATACCTCAAGACATACGCAATAGACAAAGACATAGTTGTATTCTGTCACTTTTTAAATCATGTCTTAAAACGTATTATTTTAAATTAGCTTATTCTGATTGACATAGCCTTTGTGTATTTCTTTATTCATGTTTATATTTATTGTTCATGTATTTTATTGTTTGTAAAGTGTCCTTGAGTGTCTCGAAAAGCGCCCATAAATAACGTGTATGTGTTTGTGTGTGAGAGAGAGAGAGTGAGAGTGTGTGTGTGTGTGTGTTTGTGTGTGTGTGTGTGTGTGTGTGTGTGTGTGTGTGTGTGTGTGTGTGTGTGTGTGTGTGTGTGTGTGTGTGTGTGTGTGTGTGTGTGTGTGTGTGTGTGTGTGTGTGTGTGTGTGTGTGTCTGTCTGTCTGTCTGTCTGATGTGTTTCATCAAACGAGCGTTGAGTAATTTATGTGCACAAGCACGTACTGTGAATCTGGTGTGTGTGTTTGTATGTAAATTGTCCACAGATATCAGTGATGAAGGATTTGTCTGATCTGGAGGACAGATGCGAGTCGTGACTGTTGTCATTAATGTCTTTATGGAAATATCTGAGCCGCTGGATAACCAAGTAGCAACTGTAGCATCTTTGCTGTTGTGTAACTCAAAGTCCAAGAGCATGATGGGATATTGAAACAAGAAAAAACATTGATGTTTACAGGAGTCTTTTTCAATGTAATCTTATTCGTATTTTCAAAGTATTCAAGGCAACAGGAACCAAAACTCCATCAGTGACAGAATGGAGAAAAACCCCTTGTGAGAAACCAGACTCAGTCTCAGTTCTCCTCTGGCCAACCAGCGAGCAGTGTGTGATTATGATCAGGAGCATTACAGGTCAGAGGTCAGATTGGATCAGAACATTCAGAGTATTTATCCAGTTCATCTGGTTGGAGGTCGGAGTCATCACGCCGGTGTGGACGAGTTGTTGAGGTGTCCATGAGGCCTTCACAGGGCCGGTGAGGCTGCACTTTAGGGATGTGTTGTGGACAGGTCCAGGCGCAGGTCCTTCATCAGATCTGGATACGGCCTGGATCCGGCGGACTGTGGTAAACCTCGGAATAAACAGAGAGACTAATATTACTGTAGATGCCATCCTTCTTATGATGTAACGAGTACATCAGGATTTAAGGGAAGTGTTCCCAGTTCCAGCTGACCTAATCCATGCAGCCTAACATTGAGTTATAGAAGTCTATAATGTGTTATGTGTATGCTAGGCCGAAGAGATGCGTTTTTAGTCTAGATTTGAACTGACAGAGTGTGTCTGCTTCCCGGACAATGTTAGGAAGACTGTTCCAGAGTTTTGGTGCTAAGTAGGAAAAGGATCTACCGCCAGCAGTCGATTCTGATATTCTAGGTATTATTAACTGGCCGGAGTTTTGAGATGGCAGTAGACGTGAAGGACTATAATGCGTTAAGAGCTCGCTCAAGTACTGCGGAGCTAAACCATTTAGTGCTTTGTAAGTAATCAGCAATATTTTAAAATGTATACGATGTTTAATAGGCAGCCAATGCAGTGTTGACAGAACGGGGCTAATATGGTCATACTTCCTGGTTCTGGTAAGAACTCGAGCGGCTGCGTTTTGAACTAGCTGTAATTTGTTTGTTAAGCGTGCAGGGCAACCACCCAGTAGAGCATTACAATAATCTAGCCTTGAGCTCATGAACGCATGAACTAATTGTTCTGCATTTGTCAATGAGAGCATATGACGTAATTTAGATATATTTTTAAGATGGAAAAATGCGGTTTTACAGATACTAGACACGTGACTTTCAAATGAAAGATTGGTATCAAAGAGCACACACACACACACACACACACACACACACACACACACACACACACACACACAGACACACACACACACACACACACACAGGTTCCTAACCGACGACGAAGACTTAACAGAGCAGCATCAAGTGTTAGACAGTACTCTAGGTTATTACGTGTGGAAGTTTTTTGTCCAATAATTAGAATCTCTGTTTTTTCTGAATTTAGTAGTAGGAAATTACTAGTCATCCAGTTTTTTATATCAGCTATGCATTCCGTTAATTTTGTGAATTGGTAGGTTTCGTTAGGTTTTGAAGAAATATAGAGCTGAGTATCATCGGCATAACAGTGAAAGCTAATTCCATGTTTCCTAATGATATCTCCTAATGGTAGCATGTACAGAGTGAACAGCAGCGGTCCTAGTACTGAGCCTTGTGGTACGCCATACTGAACTTGTGATCGATAAGACATCTCTTCATTTACTGCTACAAACTGATAACGGTCAGATAAGTATGATTTAAACCATGCTAGTGCAATTCCACTAATGCCAACATAATGTTTGAGTCTATTTAAAAGGATGTTGTGGTCAATGGTGTCAAATGCAGCACGATTGGATAAGAAAATTTAATTTGTGACTCTAATGAGAGCTCTCTCATTACTATGGTACGGTCTCACACACACACACACACACACACACACACACACACACACACACACACACACACACACACACACACTATGGTACGGTCACACACACACACACACACACACACACACACACACACACACACACACACGTTTAAGCTCAGTAATGATGAAATATATTAATTCTGATCTATCATTAATGAACACAACCGTACACAGTAAAAAAACGCTGGGTTACACGTATTGGGTCACCATGTTAGGTAATTTTTAAGATCGCTGGGTAATTTCTAGGGATGTGCACGAATATTCGAATTTCCGAATATTCGATCTGTAATTATTATTCGAAAAATAAAATACTATTCAAATTTTTTCTGATTTATGAAGCCGTAAATGCTTTGCTTGGCCGTAAATGCAGTGAACCCCTGATAAATCCCAAGCACTAACTCAAGTTATAATTAAATATATTGGGTGACGCTGTGGCACGTGTTTAACAAGTTGTTTGTATTTGATCATAATGTCATCTGTTTCGCAAAGTTTTGAATTACTTGTTGAAAATTATGTTACTACACAATGGAATTACTTTTGATCAAATTAATGAATTAATTTGTTAGTTATAATATCATCAACACACTGAGGAATCACAGGAAATCCAGACAGCAGTCGACTGAGGAAAGACTCAAATGTGTGTGTGTACGTTCTGTACGATATCTGCTACTCTGCTTTATTAGCCGTTTTTTTCCGTTCGTTCTGATTGAGCTTAAATCCTTTTGTTCTTTATATTTTTTTGTTTACACATAGGCCAACTGTTTAATGTTTTCAACTAAAAGAAAACGTTAACATTTATTGTGTATATTGCCTAATTGTATGCTTAAGAAATGGTGACAAAAACTTAAACCAAAAGTTAACTTAAAAAATGTCGTATTTTTTATTAAACGTCATTTAAAGCTGCAGTCCGGCACTTTTTTGGGTTTAAAAATATAAAAAAATACATTTTTGAAAAAAAACTTAACCAGCCAGTGTTCAAAACGATCTGCTTGCCTTACCTCGATTCAAAACGGTAAGCTTGTAATAATGATTTTAATTCCAGTGGTACTGGTGGATTTCCGCGGGAATTTCGAGCATGTCTTTGCGTCATTACGTCACTTCTGTACACATAGAGAAGGAGTCCCCGGCTAGCGTGTGTGGATGATGGTGGAGATTTAGCTTAGCACTTTGTATGGCGGATCCCGAAAGTTTAAAGCGACAATCACCAGTGACAACTGGAGATTCACCAGTTGTAAAACCCAAAGACTTCGGACTTCAGAGTGGCTACAGAAAAAAATATATTTTTCACGTTTTGACGGGATATAAGCAACCGTTAGATTGAATCAGCATGATATAGCTACTGCAATGCTTCCCCCCACCCCCCGAATTTGGTCAGAACAAAAGTGAATGTTACTTACTTGTTCAGATGACATTTTCCGATGAAAATTCTAATGTTGACACTTTCAAAAAGTATACTCCGAGATTGCTGATGACAGTAACGTTACAGTATCCACAGCGACGCGGCAGCCTCAATACATTGTGTTCATCCGCGCTGTTTCATGCCGATTTACTACCCACGCACAGTTAATAATTCCGCGAATAACTGCAATTGCAGATTTCTAACAGAGATGGCGACAAAGAGGAAAAACGACGGACTGCAGCTTTAAATAAACAAATATTTAAATTTTTATGACCCCGAATATTCGAATGCAATATTTTTGAAAAATGCCCATCCCTAGTAATTTCTAGCAATAACCCGGCTTTTGGCTTAAATACGTATGTACACTTGTGTATTTTGAATATATTTAAATGAAGTTTCTAAACGTAAGTTAGGGAGGAGTGAGCCAATCTAATCTTTCAATCATCAGCCGAGTACAGTATATAAGCAGCCGCTTACCTCTCCCCATAGCATCAGCTGTTCCAGTATCCCTCCACCTCCCCAAACTCCACCTTCATCTTAGGTACCTTGCCCCTTTTAATCATCATATCCTACATTTTAGCCACTGGGGGGGTATATCAGAGATCGAGTTGAAGCTGCTTCATCGAGCCCCTCTCCAGTGGACAGCAAGCCAAATAAGTTCAACCTAATATCTTAAAGATTTTATGGGCAAACAAACTCGTTAATTAATTTTTAATGTATTTTGAATATACTGGACACACTTATGTATATTTACATTCAATTCTAGACTCCCCAATATTTATTTTGAATTTAAATATATATTTGTTGAGACATGACAGCAAAGTGTTTTTTTATGTATTAATAATATCATTAAAATAAATAGTTAACTTAACTGTTGGGTTACTCAATGCATTGGGTTAAACAACCCACAGTTGGGAAGGTGCTGCTATACCACCCCATAGTTGGGTTACTCGCTGGGTTATTTTTAACCCAACATTATTGAGTAAGAATGCCTGGAGTTGAGTTTGGATGGGTATAAACACACACTCGTGAATCAGCGGATGGTGTTCTCCTGATAGGAGGTTAGTGTTGGTTTCTGTTGATGTCACTTCCTGTAACATATATAATTTCTGGAATAAAGCCAAAAAGGAAGATTGTTTCTAACTACATATTCAGAAAAACTTGAAGTATTAGAAGTGTGTAACTTCTGTTAACTGACACATTGAAGAGGGTTGGTGGTTATTTGCCTGTATTTATTGAAGAGGTTTTCTGAGAATTGTGTGTGTGTGTGTGTGTGTGTGTGAGTGCAGTGAGTTTGTGTTGATGGTCATTAAACGCTGCATTTCTCTGTCCATTTACACTCAATAACACCACATCATGTCCTTCTAAAGCATCCAGAGCACTTTAAACTCCATCGATCCGACACACTGAACTCCAGTCTGATCCAGAGCGCGTGTGTGTGTGTCCCGTGAGCCCAGAGGTTAGAGTGTGTGTGTGTGTGTGTGTGTGTACACGACACCGCTCTAGCAGAAAACAGGGTAACACTTTATTTTACAGTGTCCATAGGTTACATGTACTTACCATAGTAAATTATGCATAATTACACACAACTAACCCTAACCCTATAGTAAGTACATGTAGTTTCTTAATATTACTCAATACTTAAATATATAGTTACACTGTAACAATGACACCTTAAAATGGCAAAAATAAGGTGATCGTTTTAATGTGCTCATTCACACGATAACAGTGTTCGGAGGCTGTTTAGAAACAAAGATAACTTGACTTGACGGGGGTTAGTGTGTAAACATTGAGACCGAGGTCAGGCCTGTCCGTTTTAAAGAACGTTTACATGCAACGTTTTAATCCAAAGTGTTTGTTTTCTCAGTACGTGTTTGTTCTGTGCTGTTTTTAATACTACAGAAATACATCCTCTTAACTTCAGTCATGGTTGACTTGGAGTCGCTCTGAGACTGAAGTGTTCATGCGGATCTGTAAGTGTTGTCCAGCTCAGATCTGACTTCTGAAGTTCAGGTTCAAGTGAATAATAATATCCAGAGGCTCCACTGCCACTCACAGCAGCTCATGAATATTCATCTGCAGCCCATCTGCATAATGTGAAGTTTATAATGATGAAGGGAGCCGTAGACGAGTGCAGGACGTGTCAGAGTTCAGAGACTCGTTTAATCGTTGACTTCAGTCCCTGCCGGAACTTTATTCACCGTCAGACGTGTGTATTAACTACTGATGATGTCACACTCTCTGGATACTGGCCTGTGATTGGCCGGTGCTCTAATATGTCAAGTCAAGTCAAGTCATCTTTATTTATATAGCGCTTTTTACAATACAGATTGTATCAAAGCAGCTTCACAGTGATAAAATCAAAATAATACAAAAAAAAAAAACAATTTCATCATCATCCACCTTTAAGGCAGATCTATAATATTGTTGAATATTAAATGTCCCCAACTAAGCAAGCCAGAAGGTAAGGCAACAGCGGCAAGGAACCAAAACTCCATCAGGTGACAGAATGGAGAAAAAAACCTTGGGAGAACCCAGGCTCAGTCGGGGGCCAGTTCTCCTCTGGCCAATGAGTGAACAGTGTATGAAGTTCAGAATGAATCAGAGTATTTGTCCAGTTCCGGTTGGTTGAAGTCGGAGTGGAGAGGAGGAGAGACTGGTTGACACTTCAGGTCAGCGGCGTCGTCGTCGTGTCCTGGCGCTGGTCCTTCATCAGATCTGGATACGGCCTGGTTCCGGTGGACAGCGGTAAACCTCGGGATAGACAGAGAGACTAATATTAGCGTAGACGCCATCCTTCTTATGATGTACCAAGTACATCAGGATTTACGGGAAGTGTTCCCGGTCCCGGCTGTTCTAAACTATGCAGCCTAATTATATAAGTCTATAATGTGTTATGTGTATGCTAGGCCGAAGAGATGTGTTTTTAGTCTAGATTTGAACTGACAGAGTGTGTCTGCTTCCCGGACAATGGTAGGAAGACTGTTCCAAAGTTTTGGTGCTAAATAGGAAAAGGATCTACCGCCAGCAGTCGATTCTGATATTCTAGGTATTATTAACTGGCCGGAGTTTTGAGATGGCAGTAGACGTGAAGGACTATAATGCGTTAAGAGCTCGCTCAAGTACTGCGGAGCTAAACCATTTAGTGCTTTGTAAGTGATCAGCAATATTTTCAAATTTATCCGATGTTTAATAGGCAGCCAATGCAGTGTTGACAGAACGGGGCTAATATGGTCATACTTCCTGGTTCTAGTAAGAACTCGAGCTGCTGCGTTTTGAACTAGCTGTAGTTTGTTTATTAAGCGTGCAGGGCAACCACCCAGTAGAGCATTACAATAATCTAGCCTTGAGGTCATAAACGCATTAACTAATTGTTCTGCATTATTCATTGAGAGCATATGACGTAATTTAGATATATTTTTAAGATGGAAGAAAGCGGTTTTACAGATACTAGACACATGACTTTCAAATGAAAGATTGGTATCAAAGAGCACACCCAGGTTCCTAACCGACGACGAAGACTTAACAGAGCATCATCAAGTGTTAGACAGTACTCTAGGTTATTACGTGTGGAAGTTTTTTGTCCAATAATTAGAATCTCTGTTTTTTCTGAATTTAGTAGTAGGAAATTACTAGTCATCCAATTTTTTATATCAGCTATGCATTCCGTTAATTTTGTGAATTGGTAGGTTTCGTTAGGTTTTGAAGAAATATACAGCTGAGTATCGTCGGCATAACAGTGAAAGCTAATTCCATGTTTCCTAATGATATCTCCTAATGGTAGCATATACAGAGTGAACAGCAGCGGTCCTAGTACTGAGCCTTGTGGTACGCCATACTGAACTTGTGATTGATAAGACATCTCTTCATTTACTGCTACAAACTGATAACGGTCAGATAAGTATGATTTAAACCATGCTAGTGCAATTCCACTAATGCCAACATAATGTTCGAGTCTATTTAAAAGGATGTTGTGGTCAATGGTGTCAAATGCAGCACTAAGATCCAGTAATACTAATAGAGAGATACAACCACGATCGGATGATAAGAGCAAATCATTTGTGACTCTAACGAGAGCTGTCTCGGTACTATGGTACGGTCTAAATCCGGACTGAAAATCCTCGTAGATATCATTTCTTTCAAGAAAGGAACACAGTTGTGAGGATACTGCTTTTTCTAATATCTTTGACAGAAATGGCAGATTAGAGATCGGCCTGTAATTGACTAGTTTTGTAGGATCAAGTTGCTGTTTTTTAACAAGCGGTTTAATCATAGCTAGCTTAAAGGTTTTTGGTACGTATCCTAGAGACAAAGATGAATTAATGATATTAAGAAGAGGATCTATGACATCTGGAAGCATCTCTTTCAGCAGCTTAGTCGGTATAGGGTCTAACATGCACGTTGTCGATTTAGATGATTTGACGAGTTTGCAAAATTCTTCCTCTCCTATAGCAATGAATGAATCAAATTTTCCCTCAGGGAGACTACAATGCACTTCCTGATGCGATACTGTATTAGACGGTTGCATAGTTATAATTTTGTCCCTGATATTATCGATCTTATAAGTGAAGAAGTTCATAAAGTCATTACTGCTGTGTTTCTTGGAAGCTTCTGGGCTTGAAGCTTTCTTTTTCGTTAGTTTAGCCACTGTTTCAAATAAATACCTAGGATTATGTTTATTTTCTTCTAATAGGGTTGAAAAATAAGCAGATCTAGCAGCTTTTAACGCCTCTCTGTAAGCAATCGAGCTCTCCTTCCATGAAATCCGAAACACCTCTAGTTTTGTTTTCTTCCAGTTGCGCTCCATTTTTCTGGCTGCTCTCTTAAGGGCCTGAGTGTGCTCGTTGTGCCACGGCGTTGGACTATGTTCTTTAATCTTCTTTAAGCGCAGCGGAGCAACTGTGTCTAAAGTGTTGGAAAAGAGAGAGTTAAAAGTTTCTGTTGCAATATCAAGTTCTTCTAAGCTATCCGGGATGCTGAGATGATGAAACTGATTAGGAAGATTATTGATAAAGCAATCTTTAGTGGCAGAAGTGATCGGTCTAACATATTTATAACACGGAGTCGGCTTTGCAGCCTTGGCTAAATGTAATTTACACGAGACTAGATAGTGATCTGAGATGTCATCGCTCTGCTGCAGTATTTCAACGGCATCAACATCTATTCCATGTGATAGTATTAGATCTAGAGTATGATTACGGCAATGAGTCGGTCCTGACACGTGTTGTCTAACTCCAATTGAGTTTATAATGTCTTTAAATGCCAATCCCAATGCATCTTTTTCATTATCTATGTGTATATTAAAGTCACCAACAATTAGTACTTTATCTGCAGCCAATACTAATTCTGATAGAAAGTCCGCAAATTCTTTGATAAAGTCTGTATGGTGCCCTGGTGGCCTGTATACAGTAGCCAGCAGAATTTTCAAACGTGATTTATCGTTTGCACTATATATTTTTACATTAAGCACCAACACTTCAAAAGAATTATATTTACAACTAGATTTCTTAGTGGTTTTGAAAATATTACTATAAATTACAGCAACACCTCCTCCTTTGCGTTTCAGACGAGGTTCGTGTTTATAACCGTAATCTTGTGGGGTTGACTCATTTAAAGCAATGTAATCGTTTGGTTTTAGCCAGGTTTCTGTTAAACACAGCACATCTAGGTTATAATCTGTAATCATATCATTAACTATTAGCGCTTTTGAAGTAAGAGATCGAATATTCAGCAACCCAAGCTTTATCATTTGCTCATTTGTATTATATCTGTTTTTTATTTGTTGAAGATCAATTAAATTTTTAACCTTAGATGGGTTTGAACGCATTTTTGATTTCCAAGTTCGGGGAACAGACACAGTCTCTATATGATGATATCTAGGGGAAAGAGGCTCTATGTGATGGGATTTATCTGACCTTGGTGACGTGAGGCCGCTAGCAGACGGTCGGTTAAGCCAGTCTGTCTGCTTCCTGACCTGAGGCCCAGATTGTCATGTTTTATCTCTAAGACTATGAGCCAAATTACTAGAGAGAAGAGCAGCACCATCCCAGGAGGGATGAATACCATCTCTTTTCAACAGGTCAGGTTTGCCCCAAAAACTTTTCCAATTGTCTATGAATTCTATATTATTTCGTGGACACCACCCAGACAGCCAGCCATTGAGTGAACACAATCTACTAACTATCTCATCACTCCGGCGAACAGGAAGGGGGCCAGAGCAAATTACAGTGCTTGACATCGTACTTGCGAGTTCACACACCTCTTTAATATTAATTTTGGTGATCTCCGACTGGCGGAGTCGAACATCATTAGTGCCGACGTGAATAATAATCTTAGAGAATTTACGTTTAGCATTAGCCAGCACTTTCAAATTTGCTTTGATGTCAGGCGCTCTGGCTCCCGGCAAACATGTGACTATGGTGGCTGGTGTCTCTATTTTCACGTTCCGTGTAATAGAATCGCCAATAACTAGGGCACAATCAGAATAATTCTCAGTGGGTGTTTCACTGAGCGGGGCAAATCGATTTGTTATCGGAACGGAAAAGTGGTTTTTTGATCCGCGACTAGAGCGATCTCTCACTGTCACCCATCTGCCCTGCTGCACGGGCTCTACTTCAGCCGGAACCGACTCATGTAAAGAGTTCACTAGGCTAGGCGCATCCAAAATAGTATCTAAAGCTCTAGCACTCTTCTTACTATTCTCGATTAAAGTTTGGATGCGTGTCTCTAGTTCTGAAATCTTCTCTGTCAGCCTGACTGACTCCTTGCATTTATCACATATAAATCCTATATTGCCGACAGAGAAGGCTATGGTAAACATGTGACATGAAGTGCAGGTGACAATAACAGGAGAAGATATTACTCACCGTGTTTGTTGACTGATTCTTACTCACCTGGGCTTTTATGAACTCAAAGGCACGGGCGCGCGAGAGAAAAATAAATAACTGAGCGCACGGGTGGTGCGGTAAAAGGCTAGCGAGTTAGCGTGTTGTGCTGACAATAACGGAAGCTAGCAATGTCAGGTTAATCTGAGATGTTGAGTAAGCTGTATTTAGTAGTATAAACAACTAGAATTTATAATAAATGATGGTTCAAAACAGAAAGAAATACGAAGCTAATACGAGGCTTAGACGCAGCAAACAAACTCACAGCAGCAGCAGTCACAGCGAGGCAGACAGGAGCAATCGATCTCCGAGCAATGATCAGTATCAACAGTATCAACAGTATCAATATGTGTGACTAATGACTCTAAACTAGGGTCAGGAATCGGATACTTGTTATAAAATTAAAATTTCGATTCCTCTGTGAGCATTTCAATATTCACATTGAAGCGAGAGACTCTGTTTTCTGGATACACTTCAAGATACACTTTACATTCTTATCAGTTCTTGCTTCCCTGGAGAATGAACCCATGACCTTAGCGATATAAGCTCCAGCGCTCTACTGTTTGAGCTAGAAGAGGACGTGTTGAAGGGAAGCAAGGAGCTGGAGAATAGTGGAACATAAAACTGAGAAGGAGAGCTAACATAGTTATATAGAGACCACACAGAACCGGGCCGTGATGGACCATACAGAAGCAGGCCGCTATAGACCACACATAGACAAGGCCGCTATAGACCACACATAGACAAGGCCGCTATAGACCACACATAGACAAGGCCGCTATAGACCACACATAGACAAGGCCGCTATAGACCACACATAGACAAGGCCGCTATAGACCACACATAGACAAGGCCGTAACAGAACACACATAGACAAGGCCGTAACAGAACACACATAGACAAGGCCGTAACAGAACACACATAGACAAGGCCGTAACAGAACACACCGGGCCACTCTGGGACACACAGCCTTGATAGACCACAGAGATCAAAATTTAAGACAAGTAGTTTGTTGAGGCTTGGTTTGCAGGGAATTAAAAACCTGCGCATATATATATATTCAAACAAATATAACTATAGAATTAATTCTTGATGCGCACGTGAGCGCCATCAGTGTTTCTCACAGGTTCAGTGTAAAGTCTGTGTAGAGAGAACTGTGTCGTCTTAGCGGCCCATAATTTAATAACTAATTATCCTTTCGACGGAAGTGAATCAATCAAAACTAACTTTAGCTGGAAAATAACATTATTCAAGAACCGCTATAAAGACACAACAATCTGTTACCTTACATTATACGTTTATCTCTGTAAAGCAGCTTTGATACAGTCTACATTGTTAAAAGCGCTGTATAAATGAAGATGACTTGACTTCAAGGATTATTTTTGAATCGGGTCTTATATGTGACTCTAATGCAGAGGAAGATCTGGCCAGGATCTTGACCGCTGAAGTAGAAATGCCGTGTTCAGCTGCTGCCCCAATCCTGAGGAATGACCAGTACTGGGAGGGAGATAAACGGCAGTAATCTACGCATGGATTTTCCAAACTGTAGACGAGAAAAGAGCAGACAGTCATAATCAAGATGGGAAATAAAGGAATCTGAAAGGAAAAGCAAAACATTAAAAATGAAGACCAAGCGGAAGTATAAGCTGTAAAAGTAGAAGGAGCTACTCCTTTAGACATGTAGTTTCTGGCTGATCTAAGCAAATCGTCTAATTGAACATTGTTGCCGATAGGGGAGGGCAGGGTGTTGGGTCCGTATTGGCTGAAGGGCAAAGCCGTCTGAAAGTCTGAAAGCGAGAGAGCGCATCAGCAATGGAGTACCCGGGTATATGAGCAGCCTTAATAATGAAGATGAAAACGACTGACTGCCAGATTAAGCGTCTTACAAAAGGCATAATCGTCTGTCAGGATGATCTACCGTTATTAATGATGGCAACAGTGGCTGGATTACTGCAAAACATCATAATGTGTTTCCTCGACCACGCTGAACCCCAAATTACGCTGGCTACAACTCAAGGATAAATCTCGTAGAGCGCGGAAGAAGCAGAGCCGGAAGTTGACTTAGGAAATTCGATTTCTCTGCAAACCATTTCCTCTGAAAGAAGCCAATAGAGGGCGGCATCGGTAAATAGATGTAGTTCTGCAGACGATTCGAAAGCATCATTGTAGAAAAATTAAATGGCGTTTCAATCATTTTACAAACGAGTCCAAAACTTGATGTCAGACAGACATCCTTCGTCTAACTGGAGCGAATCACTTCATTCTTGTACGGAATGAGCCAGTGTTAGCAGGCGATACTCATGGCAAACTTTAGGTGACCGAGCAGAGAAAGCATGTCGCGTTTCGAAACGACGTGTTAAGAGGAGAACGTTTCCAGAAAGGACCTGATCTTTAGAAGCTCTTCGTGTGGAAGAGAAGCTTGCCTTTTAATCGTATCTAGAGAAATGTCTAAGAATTCTAGCGAAGTAGAAGTATGTCGAGAATAGGAGATTGTGAAAAATCGATCCGCAAAAGTCATCGAGTAAATGCAAGACGAAAGGAAGCTGACAGACATTCAGCAGGATCCAACACAAAGCTTTAGAGACTGTCGAAGATATGAGGGCTACTTCTACTTCTGAGCAAATTTACATTTAGAATAAGAACAAACGGATTCATTAAATAGAAAACGTAAAGGAACACCATTGAATTCTGCAACATGGCGGCCTCTGCGGTTCGAAGGGAGGCTCACGGTTTCAGCCCCACAGACAGCGGGCGGATCATTGCTTGCGGATGCTTTGGGGCAGAATGAAGCCGTGTGGCCATGAGCGCTACAGATAGCACACGCTATCAAAGGACGGACGCGCAGTTCAGTGTCTGTAACTGACCAGTCTAGTCTTGAGTTAAAAACTGTGATGAAGGAAGCAGATTTAGCAGAGAATGACTTGTGGTATTCGTAATATAACGTGCCTGCATATCTTTGTCCGCCATCATTGCTAAATAGAGATCTAACTCTTCCCTTCTCTCTGGATAGACTTGGCACAACATGTCTCTGTAAATGCTAAAAGCAATCACGAATTAACCAACCGAGAGATCGCCTTGTAAGTGAGGATCGGAAGTTTTTAGCAGGACTGCCACGTCACCACAGTCCACCATTTTCCTGTCAGCAGCCGGAGAGGGAAGCAGTACTGTAGCCGTAAAGCTAACGTAACCTTAGCGTGGATGATGACACCGTTACGGCGGCGGGTGAATAATACGCCTACGGAGAGCTGGAGCTGGAGCTGCTGTGGAGAGATTGACGTTCGACGAAGCCGTGGAGCAGAAACATCTTGAAATGGCGTCCGAGTGTGTAGAGAAGCTGATGTCGAAGGGTGGGTTAATCCGAGAGAGGACGAGCCTGAAGAGTTTGGGATCTGAGTTAGGGTTAGCGAAGGAATGTTCAAAAGTCGTCATTTTAGATTCTAATCCTTTGACCGTTTGAGAAAGGCTTTGGACTGCAGAGATGAGCTGATAACTGTGTCTGTGGGGTCGTGGTCTGCGGAGAAGGACGCGCAGGCAGCGATGGTCTTTCTGCTGCGTGAGGAGATTTGGCAGATCCGGCCGGGTTGTTTCGTAGTTGAAGCTTTCGTGGTCGTAGAAATGGAAGCTGGGGGATTACGCGGGGTGTTTCGGGCCAGGAGTAGATCTTCTCTCTGAAGACCTTGGCGGATGGGTACGCCGGCGTCCTCGAGAGCGTAGATCATGTCCTCACTGCGCTCATGGAGAGATACGGCACTGAATCCGCAGAAGAAACTGACGCGAGCAACCGAATGAGAGCGCCAGCGTCTGCGACTCAGGCGTGTGTAAGCACCGCTCTTTACACTGCTAGTGTTAGAACACGACGGGTCCGATGAGAAGGTAATCCGTGACGTAACGAGTGTTCCCGGCAGAACGTGCGCTGAAGTCTTCATTTCTAACACGGGGGATCTCGCACTACCGCAATAGCGTAACTCTCCTGATATTAATACATTATCATATTTAATTTCCTTTTTGATCTTTGAAGGGTAAAACTTGAGCAGATGTTTTCCCATCATCATGAGAGCTCATCTCCCGCACGTTCATAATCTGCTCATATTCATAGTTCTCATCCGCACACTGATGGCCGACGGCTCCTTCATCATCATCATGTTCTTCTGCTGTATACTCACAGTATTTATGAGTGAAACCTCCGTCATCAGTGTGTATCAGAGGAGTGAGGTTTACTAGCGAACCAATAAAGTTGAAAAAAAATGTTTTTATTAGAAAACAGACATTATTTTATATATATACCGTAAAACTTCAAATAATAGCCGAGTCCCAAATAGACGCCTGTCTCTTTTACACGCCTGGTGTGGCGACAGGTTTGGATAAATAAAGGCCGGGTCTTTTTTTAGTTTCGGGTTGTATCTAATCTTCTAAAACCCGTCAGATCGTCTGTTTAAGCCAGTTCTCTGGTGTAGATTGGGCACGCAAGAAGCCCTGCGCACACCGGACGAGAAGCGCCGCGTCTATGACAACTCGAGTTATCGGACGCGCACTTTGTCAGTTTATGGCCAGCAATATTGTTATGTTTAAGGACATTATGGAATTAAGATCATGTCTATGTTATGATTGTACTGTACAATTAAATACAATCGTTGCTTAGTCTACACTACAGTCTGAATTCACTTTACCTCAGAGCGTCCGTTAACTGAATTGAGAATATCATCTGAAAATCCGATAGCAGCAGCAGTTTTCCTTCAACCAGCTGATTTCTGCAAATGAATGTAAAGCTAAATGTATATTGCAGCGCAGGGTGAAGTCTCAACACTAAATTAAAGGCCTGTCTCATATAGACGCCTGTCTCCAATACAAGCCGGTGCAGTTCGGCGATTTGGGAAAATAAAAGCCCGGGCTATTATTTGAAGTTTTACGGTATATATATTTGATAGGCTATAATGAATAGATTGAGGAATAAGAAGGATGATGTCTAAATTGAATAAAGAGAGTGAAGAGAATGATGTCCCGAGTCGATATTGACCCGAGGTGTGTGTGTGTGTGGCTGTGTGTGTGTGTGTCTGTCTCTGTGTGTGTGTGTGTCTGTCTCTGTGTGTGTGTGTGTGTGTGTGGAGTCTTTCGGTTCATTAGTTTTCAGGACATTTAATCGTCTC
>NC_136879.1:45338834-45343834 GCF_949152265.1 Phoxinus phoxinus
AGTCGGTGTAATGTGAGTGATGTGTTGTGTAGTTAGTAGTCGAGCTGGAGTCGGTGTAATGTGAGTGTTGTGTTGTGTAGTTAGTAGTCGAGCTGGAGTCGGTGTAATGTGAGTGTTGTGTTGTGTAGTTAGTAGTCGAGCTGGAGTCGGTGTAATGTGAGTGTTGTGTAGTTAGTAGTCGAGCTGGAGTCGGTGTAATGTGAGTGTTGTGTTGTGTAGTTAGTAGTCGAGCTGGAGTCGGTGTAATGTGAGTGTTGTGTAGTTAGTAGTCGAGCTGGAGTCGGTGTAATATGAGTGTTGTGTTGTGTAGTTAGTAGTCGAGCTGGAGTCGGTGTAATGTGAGTGATGTGTAGTTAGTAGTCGAGCTGGAGTCGGTGTAATGTGAGTGTTGTGTAGTTAGTAGTCGAGCTGGAGTCGGTGTAATGTGAGTGTTGTGTAGTTAGTAGTCGAGCTGGAGTTGGTGTAATGTGAGTGTTGTGTAGTTAGTAGTCGAGCTGGAGTCGGTGTAATGTGAGTGATGTGTAGTTAGTAGTCGAGCTGGAGTCGGTGTAATGTGAGTGTTGTGTAGTTAGTAGTCGAGCTGGAGTCGGTGTAATGTGAGTGTTGTGTAGTTAGTAGTCGAGCTGGAGTCGGTGTAATGTGAGTGTTGTGTAGTTAGTAGTCGAGCTGGAGTCGGTGTAATGTGAGTGTTGTGTAGTTAGTAGTCGAGCTGGAGTCGGTGTAATGTGAGTGTTGTGTAGTTAGTAGTCGAGCTGGAGTCGGTGTAATGTGAGTGTTGTGTAGTTAGTAGTCGAGCTGGAGTCGGTGTAATGTGAGTGTTGTGTAGTTAGTAGTCGAGCTGGAGTCGGTGTAATGTGAGTGTTGTGTAGTTAGTAGTCGAGCTGGAGTCGGTGTAATATGAGTGTTGTGTTGTGTAGTTAGTAGTCGAGCTGGAGTCGGTGTAATGTGAGTGATGTGTTGTGTAGTTAGTAGTCGAGCTGGAGTCGGTGTAATATGAGTGTTGTGTTGTGTAGTTAGTAGTCGAGCTGGAGTCGGTGTAATATGAGTGTTGTGTTGTGTAGTTAGTAGTCGAGTTGGAGTCGGTGTAATGTGAGTGATGTGTTGTGTAGTTAGTAGTCGAGCTGGAGTCGGTGTAATGTGAGTGTTGTGTAGTTAGTAGTCGAGCTGGAGTCGGTGTAATGTGAGTGTTGTGTAGTTAGTAGTCGAGCTGGAGTCGGTGTAATGTGAGTGTTGTGTAGTTAGTAGTCGAGCTGGAGTCGGTGTAATGTAAGTGTTGTGTAGTTAGTAGTCGAGCTGGAGTCGGTGTAATGTGAGTGTTGTGTAGTTAGTAGTCGAGCTGGAGTCGGTGTAATGTGAGTGTTGTGTAGTTAGTAGTCGAGCTGGAGTCGGTGTAATGTGAGTGTTGTGTAGTTAGTAGTCGAGCTGGAGTCGGTGTAATATGAGTGTTGTGTTGTGTAGTTAGTAGTCGAGCTGGAGTCGGTGTAATGTGAGTGATGTGTAGTTAGTAGTCGAGCTGGAGTCGGTGTAATGTGAGTGTTGTGTAGTTAGTAGTCGAGCTGGAGTCGGTGTAATGTGAGTGTTGTGTAGTTAGTAGTCGAGCTGGAGTCGGTGTAATGTGAGTGTTGTGTAGTTAGTAGTCGAGCTGGAGTCGGTGTAATGTGAGTGATGTGTAGTTAGTAGTCGAGCTGGAGTCGGTGTAATGTGAGTGTTGTGTAGTTAGTAGTCGAGCTGGAGTCGGTGTAATGTGAGTGTTGTGTAGTTAGTAGTCGAGCTGGAGTCGGTGTAATGTGAGTGATGTGTAGTTAGTAGTCGAGCTGGAGTCGGTGTAATGTGAGTGTTGTGTAGTTAGTAGTCGAGCTGGAGTCGGTGTAATGTGAGTGTTGTGTAGTTAGTAGTCGAGCTGGAGTCGGTGTAATGTGAGTGTTGTGTAGTTAGTCGAGCTGGAGTCGGTGTAATGTGAGTGATGTGTAGTTAGTAGTCGAGCTGGAGTCGGTGTAATGTGAGTGTTGTGTAGTTAGTAGTCGAGCTGGAGTCGGTGTAATGTGAGTGTTGTGTAGTTAGTAGTCGAGCTGGAGTCGGTGTAATGTGAGTGTTGTGTAGTTAGTAGTCGAGCTGGAGTCGGTGTAATGTGAGTGTTGTGTAGTTAGTAGTCGAGCTGGAGTCGGTGTAATGTGAGTGTTGTGTAGTTAGTAGTCGAGCTGGAGTCGGTGTAATGTGAGTGTTGTGTAGTTAGTAGTCGAGCTGGAGTCGGTGTAATGTGAGTGTTGTGTAGTTAGTAGTCGAGCTGGAGTCGGTGTAATATGAGTGTTGTGTTGTGTAGTTAGTAGTCGAGCTGGAGTCGGTGTAATGTGAGTGATGTGTAGTTAGTAGTCGAGCTGGAGTCGGTGTAATGTGAGTGATGTGTAGTTAGTAGTCGAGCTGGAGTCGGTGTAATGTGAGTGTTGTGTAGTTAGTAGTCGAGCTGGAGTCGGTGTAATGTGAGTGTTGTGTAGTTAGTAGTCGAGCTGGAGTCGGTGTAATGTGAGTGTTGTGTAGTTAGTAGTCGAGCTGGAGTCGGTGTAATGTGAGTGATGTGTAGTTAGTAGTCGAGCTGGAGTCGGTGTAATGTGAGTGTTGTGTAGTTAGTAGTCGAGCTGGAGTCGGTGTAATGTGAGTGATGTGTAGTTAGTAGTCGAGCTGGAGTCGGTGTAATGTGAGTGTTGTGTAGTTAGTAGTCGAGCTGGAGTCGGTGTAATGTGAGTGATGTGTAGTTAGTAGTCGAGCTGGAGTCGGTGTAATGTGAGTGATGTGTTGTGTGGTTAGTAGTCGAGCTGGAGTCGGTGTAATGTGAGTGTTGTGTAGTTAGTAGTCGAGCTGGAGTCGGTGTAATGTGAGTGTTGTGTAGTTAGTAGTCGAGCTGGAGTCGGTGTAATGTGAGTGTTGTGTAGTTAGTAGTCGAGCTGGAGTCGGTGTAATGTGAGTGTTGTGTAGTTAGTAGTCGAGCTGGAGTCGGTGTAATGTGAGTGTTGTGTAGTTAGTAGTCGAGCTGGAGTCGGTGTAATGTGAGTGTTGTGTAGTTAGTAGTCGAGCTGGAGTCGGTGTAATGTGAGTGTTGTGTAGTTAGTAGTCGAGCTGGAGTCGGTGTAATGTGAGTGTTGTGTAGTTAGTAGTCGAGCTGGAGTCGGTGTAATGTGAGTGTTGTGTAGTTAGTAGTCGAGCTGGAGTCGGTGTAATGTGAGTGTTGTGTTGTGTAGTTAGTAGTCGAGCTGGAGTCGGTGTAATGTGAGTGTTGTGTAGTTAGTAGTCGAGCTGGAGTCGGTGTAATGTGAGTGTTGTGTAGTTAGTAGTCGAGCTGGAGTCGGTGTAATGTGAGTGTTGTGTTGTGTAGTTAGTAGTCGAGCTGGAGTCGGTGTAATGTGAGTGTTGTGTAGTTAGTAGTCGAGCTGGAGTCGGTGTAATGTGAGTGTTGTGTTGTGTAGTTAGTAGTCGAGCTGGAGTCGGTGTAATGTGAGTGTTGTGTAGTTAGTAGTCGAGCTGGAGTCGGTGTAATGTGAGTATTGTGTTGTGTGGTTAGTAGTCGAGCTGGAGTCAGTGTAATGTGAGTGTTGTGTAGTTAGTAGTCGAGCTGGAGTCGGTGTAATGTGAGTGTTGTGTAGTTAGTAGTCGAGCTGGAGTCGGTGTAATGTGAGTGTTGTGTTGTGTAGTTAGTAGTCGAGCTGGAGTCGGTGTAATGTGAGTGTTGTGTTGTGTAGTTAGTAGTCAAGCTGGAGTCGGTGTAATGTGAGTGTTGTGTTGTGTAGTTAGTAGTCGAGCTGGAGTCGGTGTAATGTGAGTGTTGTGTAGTTAGTAGTCGAGCTGGAGTCTGTGTAATGTGAGTGTTGTGTTGTGTAGTTAGTAGTCAAGCTGGAGTCGGTGTAATGTGAGTGTTGTGTTGTGTAGTTAGTAGTCGAGCTGGAGTCGGTGTAATGTGAGTGATGTGTAGTTAGTAGTCGAGCTGGAGTCGGTGTAATGTGAGTGTTGTGTTGTTAGTAGTCGAGCTGGAATCGGTGTAATGTGAGTGTTGTGTAGTTAGTAGTCGAGTTGGAGTCGGTGTAATGTGAGTGTTGTGTTGTGTAGTTAGTAGTCGAGCTGGAGTCGGTGTAATGTGAGTGTTGTGTTGTGTAGTTAGTAGTCGAGCTGGAGTCGGTGTAATGTGAGTGTTGTGTTGTGTAGTTAGTAGTCGAGCTGGAGTCGGTGTAATGTGAGTGTTGTGTAGTTAGTAGTCGAGCTGGAGTCGGTGTAATGTGAGTGTTGTGTTGTGTAGTTAGTAGTCGAGCTGGAGTCGGTGTAATGTGAGTGTTGTGTTGTGTAGTTAGTAGTCGAGCTGGAGTCGGTGGAATGTGAGTGTTGTGTAGTTAGTAGTCGAGCTGGAGTCGGTGTAATGTGAGTGTTGTGTTGTTATAGAGTGGAAGCGAGCATCCAGGACTTCATCATGACGGCCGCTGGTGTTTCCGGGAACGTACAGTAATAATGATCTGTCGAGTGTCGTCCGGTTGGAACGCACTGATCTCCTGTTACTCTCCGGATCATGACTGAGCAGAAACCATCCAGACATTACCAGACTAGGCAAGGCAGGTTTATTTATATAGCACGTTTCATACACTGTGGCAATTCAAAGTGCTTTACAGAAAATAATAAAGTAATCACAAATAAAAGCAAGGAAAATTTAAACTGTTATAACAGAACTTAAAGAGATATATGATACAGTTGTACGATAGAGTTAGAAGAGTAAAAAGATGATACCTAGATAAACTTCTCATCTGGCAAAACACCGGTGTTTCATATTTCTCCCAGTTTTACTGTGAGATTCCCAATGGTGATTACACTGTGTGTGTGTGTGTGTGTGTGTGTGTGTGTGTGGTGTTCTTCCCCGTGGTGATTACAGTGTGTGTGTGTTGTTGTTTCCCGTGGTGATTACAGTGTGTGTGTGGTGTTCTTCCCCGTGGTGATTACACTGTGTGTGTGTGTGTGTGTGTGTGTGT
>NC_136879.1:45351334-45353834 GCF_949152265.1 Phoxinus phoxinus
AAGACTTTTGATGTCAAGAGTTTTTTTCCTGATGTTGAAAGATTTGTGAGATCGGTGGTTAAAATACAGAAGAGTGTAGGATTTGAAGAATTGAGCCGAAGGAAAAGATTTAGACTGAAAAAAATTGTGACAAATATACGGAAAAGGAAAGAATTGGTTAAAAAGCAATATACGTAATGGTTAGGTCACAAAGGGTGCTTTTTTCTTTTTGTTTCCTTCTGATTGTTTGTCTTTCTCTTTTTTCTCTTTTCATGGAGAGCATAAAAATAGGGACAATTAATATTAATGGAGGAAGGAATTATAGTAAGAGAGCCGCTTTGTATGAATTGATTCAAAACAAACATATGGATATAATTTTTTTGCAAGAAACCCATAGCGATTTAGGTGATGAAGTAGAATGGAAAATGTGGTGGGAGGGCAAGATTTTTTTAAGTCATGGCTCTAATCTAAGTGGTGGTGTTGCAATTCTGTTTTCAAAGAAGCTTAATATGACTAATATATCTTCTTATGAGATAGATATGGGCAGAATTTTGATTGTACAGGTGGAGTTAATGGGATTTCCTTTTCTTTTCATTAATGTTTACTCGCCAAATAATGGAGCAGAAAGGGTAGATTTTTTTAAAAAATTATCTAGTGAATTAAAAAATTTTGATAACTCGTATATGGTTCTTGGGGGTGACTGGAATTGCACCTTAGATTTTACACTAGACCGAAATGGTGAGGAACCGTATCCTCAGTCTGCTAATTCATTAAGCAGTATTATGAGAAAATATGACTTATCTGATGTATGGAGGGAGAAACACCCAACAGTAAAACAGTATACATGGGTTAAAGCTTCTCACGATCATATTAGTGCTGCGAGGTTGGATAGGTTTTATGTAAGTAAAAATAATTCCAATAGAGTTTTAAAAGCAAACATCTTTCCAAACGGTTTTACTGATCATCATTTGTGCATGATTGAAATGAGTTTAAAAAAGTCACAGCGTTCTAGCTATTATTGGCATTTTAATTTGAAACTATTACATGACTCTATATTTTGTGAAAAGTTTGGGTTATTTTGGTCTAAGTGGCAAGAGCAAAAAAGTGACTACGAAGACTTAGTGCAATGGTGGGAGATTGGAAAAGCACAAATAAGAATTTTTTGCCAGAACTATACAGCCCACTCAAATAGACTTGTAAAGAACACTATTAAATCACTTGAGAGAGAAATAACTGAAATCGAAGAAGGAATTATTGAAGAAAATTCAGAAGAAGTGGATAAATTAAGAGAAAAAAAGACTGTTTTGGCGTCCC
Organism: Phoxinus phoxinus; assembly: GCF_949152265.1. Taxonomy (NCBI): domain Eukaryota; kingdom Metazoa; phylum Chordata; class Actinopteri; order Cypriniformes; family Leuciscidae; genus Phoxinus; species Phoxinus phoxinus. The sequence goes on from NC_136879.1 coordinate 45,352,628, forward strand.
TGTTCAATGAAAGAGCAAAAGGTGCTTTGATAAGAGCCCGTTTTTCCTCAATACGAGAAATAGATGCTCCGAGCTCTTTTTTTTTCAACTTGGAGCGGAAAGAAGGAGACAGAAAACTTATGTTACATTTGAAACTACCAGATGGGACTTTAACTACTAATCCAAAAGAAATGAGAAACCATGCAAATAACTTTTATACTGATTTATTCAAAGCAAGAGACTGTGACATTAACTGCATGGACGACCTACTAAGAGATTTGCCAAAGCTCACCGATGATCAGAGACAATGTCTTGATGCCGATATTCAATTGGACGAAATATCAGAGGCGGTAAAGAAACTTTCCAATGGCCGGTCCCCTGGCATTGATGGACTCCCTTCTGAATTCTACAAGCAATTCTGGACTCTTTTAAAAGATGATATGCTTGATGTTTTTAGATTTTCTCATAGAAAAAATGAACTGCCGACTAGTTGTAGAAGAGCGGTTTTATCTTTATTGCCAAAAAAAGGTGACCTTGGACTGTTAAAGAACTGGAGACCAGTAGCTTTACTGTGTACCGATTATAAAATTCTAGCCAAGTGTCTTGCAAACAGATTGAAACAATTTTTAGAGCATGTCATCAATGATTTTCAAACGTATTGTGTGCCAAAAAGAACAATAATGGACAATCTTTTTCTTGTGCGTGATATAATGAATTTAGCAAATGCTGGTAATGAGGATGTGGGTTTTCTGTCAATTGATCAAGAGAAAGCTTTTGATAAAGTAGATCATTTTTATTTATTTAAAACTTTTAAAGCTTTTGGTTTTGGTGAGAATTTTATCTCTTGGATCAAACTGTTATACACTGGAGCCTCTGCATTGTTAAAAGTTGGAGGTGGGCTAAGTTGTCCAGTTTTAGTTCAGAGAGGTATAAGACAAGGCTGTCCTTTGTCAGGACAGCTGTACTCTCTAGCAATTGAACCCTTACTATACAAACTTAGGGAGAAATTGCAAGGGTTTCTAGTGAAAGGTTGTGAAGACAGGCCAATCACTCTTTCGGCCTATGCTGATGATATCACTGTTTTTATAAGAGGTGACACAGATATAATGAATTTAACAAATGCTTTAAATATTTACGAAAAGGCTTCATCAGCTAAAGTAAATTGGGAAAAGAGTGAAGGGTATTTATTAGGAGATTGGCAGGGAAGGACCCCTCCTGTGCTTCCAGG
>NC_136879.1:45358834-45368834 GCF_949152265.1 Phoxinus phoxinus
CCCTCCGCCACCCCTCCACCACCCCGACTCCTCACTCTTGGCCCTCCGCCACCCCGACTCCTCACTCTTGGCCCTCCACCACCCCGACTCCTCACTCTTGGCCCTCCACCACCCCGACTCCTCACTCTTGGCCCTCCACCACCCCGACTCCTCACTCTTGGCCCTCCACCACCCCGACTCCTCACTCTTGGCCCTCCACCACCCCGACTCCTCACTCTTGGTCCTCCACCACCCCGACTCCTCACTCTTGGCCCTCCACCACCCCGACTCCTCACTCTTGGCCCTCCGCCACCCCGACTCCTCACTCTTGGCCCTCCGCCACCCCGACTCCTCACTCTTGGCCCTCCACCACCCCGACTCCTCACTCTTGGCCCTCCACCACCCCGACTCCTCACTCTTGGCCCTCCACCACCCCGACTCCTCACTCTTGGCCCTCCACCACCCCGACTCCTCACTCTTGGCCCTCCGCCACCCCGACTCCTCACTCTTGGCCCTCCGCCACCCCGACTCCTCACTCTTGGCCCTCCGCCACCCCGACTCCTCACTCTTGGCCCTCCACCACCCCGACTCCTCACTCTTGGCCCTCCACCACCCCGACTCCTCACTCTTGGTCCTCCACCACCCCGACTCCTCACTCTTGGCCCTCCACCACCCCGACTCCTCACTCTTGGCCCTCCGCAACCCTGACTCCTCACTCTTGGTCCTCCACCACCCCGACTCCTCACTCTTGGCCCTCCGCCACCCCGACTCCTCACTCTTGGCCCTCCGCCACCCCGACTCCTCACTCTTGGCCCTCCGCCACCCCGACTCCTCACTCTTGGCCCTCCGCCACCCCGACTCCTCACTCTTGGCCCTCCGCCACCCCGCCTCCTCACTCTTGGCCCTCCGCCACCCCGCCTCCTCACTCTTGGCCCTCCACCACCCCGACTCCTCACTCTTGGTACTCCGCCACCCAGACTCCTCACTCTTGGCCCTCTACCACTCCCTCTTGGCCCTCCACCACTCCCTCTTGGCCCTCCGCCACCCCGACTCCTCACTCTTGGCCCTCCACCACTCCCTCTTGGCCCTCCAGCCCTCCCTCTTGGCCCTCCACCACTCCCTCTTGGCCCTCCACCACTCCCTCTTGGCCCTCCACCACTCACTCTTGGCCCTCCACCACCCCGACTCCTCACTCTTGGCCCTCCACCACCCCGACTCCTCACTCTTGGCCCTCCGCCACCCCGCCTCCTCACTCTTGGCCCTCCACCACCCCGACTCCTCACTCTTGGCCCTCCGCCACCCCGCCTCCTCACTCTTGGCCCTCCACCACCCCGACTCCTCACTCTTGGCCCTCCACCACCCCGACTCCTCACTCTTGGCCCTCCACCACCCCGACTCCTCACTCTTGGCCCTCCGCCACCCCGCCTCCTCACTCTTGGCCCTCCACCACCCCGACTCCTCACTCTTGGCTCTCCACCACCCCGACTCCTCACTCTTGGCCCTCCGCCACCCCGCCTCCTCACTCTTGGCCCTCCACCACCCGACTCCTCACTCTTGGCACTCCACCACCCCGACTCCTCACTCTTGGCTCTTTCTTTCACAGCCAGGAATACGGGGGGAGTACTACTGGGTTCTACTAACCACACAACACAACACTCACATTACACCGACTCCAGCTCGACTACTAACTACACAACACAACACTCACATTACACCGACTCCAACTCGACTACTAACCACACAACACATCACTCACATTACACCGACTCCAGCTCGACTACTAACTACACAACACAACACTCACATTACACCGACTCCAGCTCGACTACTAACTACACAACACTCACATTACACCGACTCCAGCTCGACTACTAACTACACAACACAACACTCACATTACACCGACTCCAACTCGACTACTAACTACACAACACTCACATTACACCGACTCCAGCTCGACTACTAACTACACAACACATCACTCACATTACACCGACTCCAGCTCGACTACTAACCACACAACACATCACTCACATTACACCGACTCCAGCTCGACTACTAACTACACAACACAACACTCACATTACACCGACTCCAGCTCGACTACTAACTACACATCACTCACATTACACCGACTCCAGCTCGACTACTAACTACACAACACTCACATTACACCGACTCCAGCTCGACTACTAACTACACAACACTCACATTACACCGACTCCAGCTCGACTACTAACTACACAACACTCACATTACACCGACTCCAGCTCGACTACTAACTACACAACACAACACTCATATTACACCGACTCCAGCTCGACTACTAACTACACAACACATCACTCACATTACACCGACTCCAGCTCGACTACTAACTACACAACACTCACATTACACCGACTCCAGCTCGACTACTAACTACACAACACTCACATTACACCGACTCCAGCTCGACTACTAACTACACAACACAACACTCACATTACACCGACTCCAGCTCGACTACTAACTACACATCACTCACATTACACCGACTCCAGCTCGACTACTAACTACACAACACTCACATTACACCGACTCCAGCTCGACTACTAACTACACAACACTCACATTACACCGACTCCAGCTCGACTACTAACTACACAACACAACACTCACATTACACCGACTCCAGCTCGACTACTAACTACACATCACTCACATTACACCGACTCCAGCTCGACTACTAACCACACAACACATCACTCACATTACACCGACTCCAGCTCGACTACTAACTACACAACACAACACTCACATTACACCGACTCCAACTCGACTACTAACTACACAACACTCACATTACACCGACTCCAGCTCGACTACTAACTACACAACACATCACTCACATTACACCGACTCCAGCTCGACTACTAACTACACAACACAACACTCACATTACACCGACTCCAGCTCGACTACTAACTACACAACACTCACATTACACCGACTCCAGCTCGACTACTAACTACACAACACAACACTCACATTACACCGACTCCAGCTCGACTACTAACTACACAACACAACACTCACATTACACCGACTCCAGCTCGACTACTAACTACACATCACTCACATTACACCGACTCCAGCTCGACTACTAACTACACAACACTCACATTACACCGACTCCAGCTCGACTACTAACTACACAACACATCACTCACATTACACCGACTCCAGCTCGACTACTAACTACACAACACATCACTCACATTACACCGACTCCAGCTCGACTACTAACTACACAACACAATACTCACATTACACCGACTCCAGCTCGACTACTAACTACACAACACTCACATTACACCGACTCCAGCTCGACTACTAACTACACAACACAACACTCACATTACACCGACTCCAGCTCGACTACTAACTACACAACACTCACATTACACCGACTCCAGCTCGACTACTAACTACACATCACTCACATTACACCGACTCCAGCTCGACTACTAACTACACAACACAACACTCACATTACACCGACTCCAGCTCGACTACTAACTACACAACACTCACATTACACCGACTCCAGCTCGACTACTAACTACACAACACAACACTCACATTACACCGACTCCAGCTCGACTACTAACTACACAACACAACACTCACATTACACCGACTCCAGCTCGACTACTAACTACACATCACTCACATTACACCGACTCCAGCTCGACTACTAACTACACATCACTCACATTACACCGACTCCAGCTCGACTACTAACTACACAACACTCACATTACACCGACTCCAGCTCGACTACTAACTACACAACACAACACTCACATTACACCGACTCCAGCTCGACTACTAACTACACAACACAACACTCACATTACACCGACTCCAGCTCGACTACTAACTACACAACACAACACTCACATTACACCGACTCCAGCTCGACTACTAACTACACAACACAACACTCACATTACACCGACTCCAGCTCGACTACTAACTACACAACACAACACTCACATTACACCGACTCCAGCTCGACTACTAACTACACATCACTCACATTACACCGACTCCAGCTCGACTACTAACTACACAACACTCACATTACACCGACTCCAGCTCGACTACTAACTACACAACACATCACTCACATTACACCGACTCCAGCTCGACTACTAACTACACAACACATCACTCACATTACACCGACTCCAGCTCGACTACTAACTACACAACACAATACTCACATTACACCGACTCCAGCTCGACTACTAACTACACAACACTCACATTACACCGACTCCAGCTCGACTACTAACTACACAACACAACACTCACATTACACCGACTCCAGCTCGACTACTAACTACACAACACAACACTCACATTACACCGACTCCAACTCGACTACTAACTACACAACACTCACATTACACCGACTCCAGCTCGACTACTAACTACACAACACTCACATTACACCGACTCCAGCTCGACTACTAACTACACAACACATCACTCACATTACACCGACTCCAACTCGACTACTAACTACACAACACTCACATTACACCGACTCCAGCTCGACTACTAACTACACAACACAACACTCACATTACACCGACTCCAACTCGACTACTAACTACACAACACTCACATTACACCGACTCCAACTCGACTACTAACTACACAACACTCACATTACACCGACTCCAGCTCGACTACTAACTACACAAAACATCACTCACATTACACCGACTCCAACTCGACTACTAACTACACAACACAACACTCACATTACACCGACTCCAACTCGACTACTAACTACACAACACTCACATTACACCGACTCCAGCTCGACTACTAACTACACAACACTCACATTACACCGACTCCAGCTCGACTACTAACTACACAACACATCACTCACATTACACCGACTCCAACTCGACTACTAACTACACAACACTCACATTACACCGACTCCAGCTCGACTACTAACTACACAACACAACACTCACATTACACCGACTCCAACTCGACTACTAACTACACAACACTCACATTACACCGACTCCAACTCGACTACTAACTACACAACACTCACATTACACCGACTCCAGCTCGACTACTAACTACACAACACAACACTCACATTACACCGACTCCAACTCGACTACTAACTACACAACACTCACATTACACCGACTCCAACTCGACTACTAACTACACAACACTCACATTACACCGACTCCAGCTCGACTACTAACTACACAACACATCACTCACATTACACCGACTCCAACTCGACTACTAACTACACAACACATCACTCACATTACACCGACTCCAGCTCGAATACCGAGCCAGGAGCCTCTCCTTGGACAGCACGCCAAATACGCTTTTATTCCATCTGACTTATATGTAAGTGTGAACTCGTGAAACACAAATTTGTGTGTGTTTTAGATTTTTTTTGTGTGTGTGTGAGTCCCTAACTGAAGACAGAAACTCAAGTGTGTGTGTGTGTGTTAAACTGAAGACATAAACTCAAGTGTGTGTGTGTGTGTTAAACTGAAGACAGAAACTCAAGTGTTTGTGAGTGTTAAACTGAAGACAGAAACTCACGTCAGCCACACGAGGGCAGTGTGTGTGTGTGTGTGTGTGTGTGTGTGTGTGTGTGTGTGTGTGTTAAACTGAAGAAAGAATCTCACATCAGCCACACGAGGGCAGTGTGTGTGTGTTAAACTGAAGAAAGAATCTCACGTCAGCCACACGAGGGCAGTGTGTGTGTGTTAAACTGAAGACAGAAACTCAAGTGTGTGTGTGTGTGTGTGTGTGTGTGTGTGTGAGAGAGCATTACGGCACAGGAAATAATTCAGTAACACGCATACAATGGACATAAATGTAGGCAAAACAACAACAAAAACTACAGATCACATGATACCCGTGACCCCATGACCTCTGACCCCGTGATTTATTGTGTTAATCAACAGTGTGTCAAAGATCTGACGAGCTGTCAATCATTCACAGAAGAATATTAATCCAGCAAATCTGTCACGTCACAGATTATCATATAATTATTATAAAACACATTAACTGTGACATCTGTCGTAATCTCACTAATGAATTTCATCTGATCATATCATTATTTTCCTTTTTTCACACTGCAGGAATAATGCTAGCATGTCCAACGTCCCAGATGAAGACCGCTGTATTACCTGGTGTCACACAGGTGTGGTGATGATGCGTGAGGTCAGAGGTCAGGGGTCAGATGGTATATTCTGTGTCACAGTGATTGGTTATGACTGAATCACGACATACTGTGACGTGAAGCTCTGAATAACATCCGCTGAGAGATGCTGCTGTTACCATGGCAACAGCATACGAGCACATCCTGGATACGGGCACCTCGACTACACCCATAACCAGCCTAACACACACACACACACACACACACACACACACACACACACACACACACACACACACGCTGTGTATCACTGCATTAGATGGTCTGTCGCAGTGTGTCCAGCAGGGGTCGCTGTTTCACAGAGGAAGCTGCTCTCTCTCTCTCTCTCTCTCTCTCTCTCTCTCTCTCTGTGAGAAACTTCCACCCGTCATCATTAATATTATAAATATATATATATATAATACTTCACTGTTTGTCTATCAGTCTCAGACTGGAGAAGAGTTACTCGTACTCACTTCTGTTGTGGGACTGGGTTAGTGTGTGTGTGTGTGTGTGTGTGTGTGTGTGTGTGTGTGTGAGAGAGAGATAGATAGAGGGAGAGAGATTGTGTGTGTGTGTGTGTGTGTGTGAGAGAGAGAGAGATAGATAGAGGGAGAGAGATTGTGTGTGTGTGTGTGTGTGAGAGAGATAGATAGAGGGAGAGAGATTGTGTGTGTGTGTGTGTGTGTGTGTGTGTGTGTGTGTGAGAGAGAGAGATAGATAGAGGGAGAGAGATTGTGTGTGTGTGTGTGTGTGTGTGTGTGTGTGTGTGTGTGTGTGTGTGTGTGTGTGTGTGTGTGTGTGTGTGTGTGTGTGTGTGTGAGAGAGAGAGAGAGATAGAGGGAGAGAGATTGTGTGTGTGTGTGTGTGTGTGTGTGTGTGTGTGAGAGAGAGATAGATAGATAGAGGGAGAGAGACTGTGTGTGTGTGTGTGTGTGTGTGTGTGTGTGTGTGTGTGTGTGTGTGTGTGTGTGTGTGTGTGTGTGTGTGTGTGTGTGTGTGTGTGTGTGTGTGAGAGAGAGATAGATAGAGGGAGAGAGACTGTGTGTGTGTGTGAGAGAGTGAGAGAGAGAGAGATAGAGGGAGAGAGATTGTGTGTGTGTGTGTGTGTGTGTGTGTGTGTGTGTGTGTGTGTGTGTGTGTGTGAGAGAGAGATAGATAGAGGGAGAGAGACTGTGTGTGTGTGTGTGTGTGTGTGTGTGTGTGTGTGTGAGAGAGATAGATAGAGGGAGAGAGACTGTGTGTGTGTGTGAGAGAGAGAGAGAGAGATAGAGAGACTGCAAAATATGTCTTTTCATGCCATGAAATGAGGACCAGTGGAACCTCAGATGGATAAATAATTGTATAATTTGATTGTTTTTTTGTTTTTATAAATGTATTCATGCATTTGTTTATTGATTATTTGTTCATTGCCTATGTAATGGCCAATGCTTTGGCAATACTGTACAAGTCATGCCAATAAAGCTAATTTGAATTTGAATTTGACTGTGTGTGTGTGTGTGTGTGTGTGTGTGTGTGTGTGTGTGTGTGTGTTAACGTCATTGTCGCATGATGCGATGCGGCTGCGCTTCAGCTGTGTTGTGGGACGGATTCAGAAGAGCTTCTGGAACTGCAGGATTCTCTCCATCTGTGAGGAAACTGCCGACACATGGACAGATTATGTGGATTAATGCGTTTAGAGGTGAAATGAATGAGTGATGAAGGAACACTACACACTGACGCGTCATCTGAACTCTAGTTCTGCTGTATAGAGGAACTTTATCAGATGACTCTGGGGAACCATTGGCTGACAGACCTCGAGTGGACGGCCAATCAGCTGAAGCGCAGCCGCATCGTATCATGTGACAATGACGCTGACGTTAAATGTGTCAAGAATGTGGTCACACACACACACACACACACACACACACACACACACACACACACACACACACACATACACACGCACACACACACACACACACACACACATATTTGCAAGGAAACCTGCAACTTATCTTTCCTCCACCTCCTTTCTGTTCTGCATTCCCGATAAGAGCCGAGTCTGATCATTTAGCCAAGTTAAAAAATCTGGGTGTCATATTTGACGCCACACTGTCATTTGAGCCTTTTGTCCAGAACACAGTTAAGACATCTTTTTATCACTCATTCTCCATTCTGTCACCTGATGTAGTTTTGGTTCCTTGCCGCTGTTGCCTTACCTTCTGGCTTGCTTAGTTGGGGACATTTAATATTCAACAATATTATAGATCTGCCTTAAAGGTGGATGATGATGAAATTGTTTTTTTTGTATTATTTTCATGTTATCACTGTGAAGCTGCTTTGATACAATCTGTATTGTAAAAAGCGCTATATAAATAAAGATGACTCAGGAATATAGCCCGGCTATGTCCTATGTTGTCCTTTTCGGAAGCTGAGAAGTTGATAAACTCTTTTGTCTTCTCGCGCATTGACTACTGCAATGGTCTTCTAGCTGGGGTATCTAAATCATCATTGGATAAATTGCAATATCTTCAAAATTCAGCTGCTAGAGTACTATCTGGGGTCAGGGCCAGGGGCCATATAACCCCGGTCTTGGAGTCCCTGCACTGGCTACCTGTTAGGTACCGTGTTGATTTTAAAATCCTTTTGCTGGCCTATAAATCTCTGCACAATCTGGCACCCCAGTATTTGACTAACTTATTAATCCCCTACACACCACGTCGCAATCTGCGCTCCTCACAGAGTGGTCTTTTGGTTGTTCCGAAGACACGGCTTCATACGTGGGGTGACCGAGCGTTTTCCGTCTATGCTCCTAAGCTCTGGAATTCTCTCCCGGCCAGCATCAGGGAAGCAAATACACTAGTGACTTTTAAATCTCGTCTTAAAACTCTTTACTTTAGGATTGCTTTTACCTGAACTTGATTTTATGTGTTTATTTTTTATTGTATCTTCATTGTGTTTATTCAATTGCTGTTATGCTTGTCTGTAAAGCGCTTTGAGAAAGCTATTTTTAAAGGCGCTATACAAAATAAATATATTATTATTATTATTAAGGTTGGGTTTTGGCTCTTCTATCCTTCGTTTCAGACAGAATTAAACGTTGTAATCAACTCATCTGGATCGACAGAGGGAGATGCTGACTCGATACAAGGGATTTGTGGAGACGCAGTTAAATACCACTGGACAATGATCAGAAAAACTGCGGCATAATATTAAGATTCGAGATTCCTAAAGACAGAACGAGATCGAGAGAGTGGCCAAGTTCATGTGTGCTACTCCTTACAGATTGAATCAAGTTAAAAGAGTCGAACATTCCTAGGACTTCAGCTACCATAGGTGTTCCTGGGCAACACACATGTACATTAAAGTCACCAACAATGAAGATGGCATCAGACAGTAATGCAACGTGAGACAAGAAAATCCGAGAATTCTTCAATGAAGTCTTTGTGATATTTAGGTGCACGATAAACATTTACACGAAGCACCGGATTCTTATAATCCAACATCATCACTTGGGCTTCGAAACTCTGATTCATAGGTTCATAAATGGCAATAAGTGACAATATAATGGCAAGGCCACCGCCCCGACCAGAGTTTCTGGGAGAGGTAAAACAGTCACAGTCAGCCGGAGTTGCTTCCATAATAGCGGTGAGATCAACAGCATCCACCCATGGTTCAACAATAAATAAAAAATCCAAGTCGTTGTGTATATAAAAATTCTTTCAAATGAATGATTTGTTTGCAAGGGATCTGGCATTGACTAATGCCGTCCTCACCAGGTTGTTCCCA
>NC_136879.1:45373834-45376334 GCF_949152265.1 Phoxinus phoxinus
ACACACACACTAACCGCTCACACACACACACGCTGACCGCTCACTCACACACACACACTGACCGCTCACACACTGACCGCTCACACACACACACTGACCGCTCACACACACACTGACCGCTCACACACACACACACACTGACCGCTCACACACACACTGACCGCTCACACACACACACACACACTGACCGCTCACACACACACACACACTGACCGCTCACACACACACACACACTGACCGCTCACACACACACTGACCGCTCACACACACACTGATTGCTCACACACACACACTGACCGCTCACACACACACACTGACCGCTTACACACACACTGACCGCTCACACACACACACACTGACCGCTCACACACACACTGACCGCTCACACACTGACCGCTCACACACACACTGATTGCTCACACACACACACACTAACCGCTCACACACACACGCTGACCGCTCACACACACACACACACTGACCGCTCACACACTGACCGCTCACACACACACTGATTGCTCACACACACACACACTAACCGCTCACACACACACGCTGACCGCTCACTCACACACACACACTGACCGCTCACACACTGACCACTCACACACACACACTGACCGCTCGGCGCTCACACACACACTGACCGCTCACACACACACACTGATTGCTCACACACACACACACTGATTGCTCACACACACACACTGACCGCTCACACACACACACTGACCGCTTACACACACACTGACCGCTCACACACACACTGATTGCTCAAACACACACACTGACCGCTCACACACACACACTGACCGCTTACACACACACTGACCGCTCACACACACACACACTGACCGCTCACACACACACTGACCGTTCACACACACCACTTACCGCTCACACACCACTGACCGCTCACACACACACTGACCATTCACACACATCACTGACCGCTCACACACCACTGACTGCAGTTGTTCTGTGGGATTGAGCTCCTTCATTTACACATGTAAACTCTGCATGATGCTTTCATCTGTCGAACACATAAACATCTGTGTGTGCGTGCGTGTGTGCGTGCGTGCGTGTGTGTGTGTGTGTGTGTGTGGATCCGCAGGTGCTGCTGGAGTTAATGACCATACAAAAGCTTTTTAGTAATTTCATGTAAATCGAGGGAGAGTTTGTGAATGTTGATATTCTACAGACGCGAGACTGAGAGTTTGAGCACTGACCCTCTGTGTGTGTGTGTGTATGTGTGTGTGTGAGTGTGTGTGTGTGTGTACACACACACTCACTCTGTGTTACAGTGTTTAATGGTGTAGAATAGAAGTGTTTTTATTAAAGCATTTGCTTGCATCAACTGATTTTATTTTTATTTATTTGCTGTTTTCTGCTGTTATTGCTGCTTTTGTGCTGTCGAGCAGAAAACACAGATGTTTCATCCGAATGATTAATCTTACGTGTGTGTGTGTGTGTGTGTGTGTGCGGTTGTGAATCCACATGGCGGAGGTTTAGACTGCGAGATCTCGAGTCTTCAGTTCTGACACGTTAGACTGGTGTGTGTTAGAGTCGTGTTTGGACAAATCTATAAGAGCTTGTAAATCGGATCTGATCAAACCCGTGATTACCCGTGGATGATGTCACTTCCTGGAGGGTGATGTCAGGCAGGAAGTGGCTTTTGTTGGGGATTTTATAGGATATTGAGGACACAGGATAATCATGTTGACATTTCAGTTACAAAAAGCCCCGGCACATTTCTGAATCACTGATTCTGGAGTTGATTGGGTTTATTCTCTGTGTTCTGCTGGTCTGGTCTTCATCCGCTGATATCTAATATATTGAAAGTGGTTTTCTCTCCTCAGTCAGAGTCAATATGAAACTGTCAGCTTCCATCAGTGTGATGTGAATCTATTTCACTTTGTCTTTAGAACTGGACTTTCACAGAAAATCATTTCATTTGGTGTGTGGCCGGTGAGACGAGGGTTCAATCGCAGTTATGGCGCGTCTGATTATTAAAGCACAATTAATCTTTCTGCAGCGCTCAGACAAATAGAAGCACAAAGTCTTTGATGTTCGTCGCTGAAGATGAAAGCCTCTCTGAAGCCTCCAGCGTTTTCAAGAGTATATGATGTGATGCGCCGTGCTGAACCTTACTTTTCATATTCATGTGCCGAATCTCAGAGGAAATGAAGAATGAAGAGAGAAAGAAGAATGGACAGACTCACCGTTTCCTCCAGCAGTTTTAAATGGAGAGACAGACACACACACACACGCGCACACACGCGCACACACACACACACACACACACACACACACACACACACACACACACACACACACGCACACAGACACAGGGAAAAGGAAAAACGTCTTTACACATGAAAATCTGTGAGAAATATGGATATAACACACAGTATATGTGCGGTGAGTGTGGAGAGAGACACACACACACACACACACACACAGTAAATGTGCAGTGAGTGTGGAGAGTCGAGGCGGTGAG
>NC_136879.1:45381334-45391334 GCF_949152265.1 Phoxinus phoxinus
TGTGTGTCTCTGGGAAATCATGACAGCCAAGGGCAGATCGATGACGTTTATTAAACTGTTTTCCTGGCTGACACATCGCATCTAAACCTGACCTTTAGCATGCGGCCTGTGAATGCAGCTCCACTGAGGAGTGCAGAGACCAGTTTTTCTCCTCCGTTGCTCATCTGTACTTCTCTTTGATCTCTTCACTGAGAGACGGATGGTTCCCGCACAGCCCTGTGTCTTTCTGAAGCTTCACGCTGCACACATCATACAGTAACCGCAGAAACCGGCTCGCTGGTGTAGTAATTAAGTGTCATAATCATGGCGTCTTTGAAGTCTCAACCTTCATTGCCTTGGAAACGGTGAGAAGCTGGTGTATTTCTAAATCCTGCAGTAATGCACGAGAGAGTGTGTGTGTGTGTGTGTGTGTGTGTGTGTGTGTGTGTGTGTGTGTGGGAGATCTGTGTGTGTGTCTGTGGGAGATCTGTGTGTGTCTGTGGGAGATCTGTGTGTGTGTCTGTGGGAGATCTGTGTGTGTCTGTGGGAGATCTGTGTGTGTCTTTGGGAGATCTGTGTGTGTCTGTGTGAGATCTGTGTGTGTCTGTGGGAGATCTGTGTGTGTCTGTGGGAAATCTGTGTGTGTGTGTGTGTGTGGGAGATCTGTGTGTGTCTGTGGGAGATCTGTGTGTGTCTGTGGGAGATCTGTGTGTGTCTGTGGGAGATCTGTGTGTGTCTGTGGGAGATCTGTGTGTGTCTGTGGGAGATCTGTGTGTGTCTTTGGGAGATCTGTGTGTGTCTGTGTGAGATCTGTGTGTGTCTGTGTGAGATCTGTGTGTGTGTGTGTGTGTGTGTGTGTCTGTGGGAGATCTGTGTGTGTGTCTGTGGGAGATCTGTGTGTGTGTCTGTGGGAGATCTGTGTGTGTGTCTGTGGGAGATCTGTGTGTGTCTGTGGGAGATCTGTGTGTCTGTGGGAGATCTGTGTGTGTGTCTGTGGGAGATCTGTGTGTGTGTCTGTGGGAGATCTGTGTGTGTGTCTGTGGGAGATCTGTGTGTGTGTCTGTGGGAGATCTGTGTGTGTCTGTGGGAGATCTGTGTGTGTGTCTGTGGGAGATCTGTGTGTGTGTCTGTGGGAGATCTGTGTGTGTGTCTGTGGGAGATCTGTGTGTGTCTGTGGGAGATCTGTGTGTGTGTCTGTGGGAGATCTGTGTGTGTGTCTGTGGGAGATCTGTGTGTCTGTGGGAGATCTGTGTGTGTGTCTGTGGGAGATCTGTGTGTGTCTGTGGGAGATCTGTGTGTGTGTCTGTTGGAGATCTGTGTGTGTGTCTGTTGGAGATCTGTGTGTGTGTCTGTTGGAGATCTGTGTGTGTGTCTGTTGGAGATCTGTGTGTGTGTCTGTTGGAGATCTGTGTGTGTGTCTGTGGGAGATCTGTGTGTGTGTCTGTGGGAGATCTGTGTGTGTCTGTGGGAGATCTGTGTGTGTCTGTGGGAGATCTGTGTGTGTGTCTGTGGGAGATCTGTGTGTGTGTCTGTGGGAGATACGTGTGTGTATGTGGGAGATCTGTGTGTGTGTGTCTGTGGGAGATCTGTGTGTCTGTGGGAGATCTGTGTGTGTCTGTGGGAGATCTGTGTGTGTCTGTGGGAGATCTGTGTGTGTCTGTGGGAGATCTGTGTGTGTCTGTGGGAGATCTGTGTGTGTCTGTGGGAGATCTGTGTGTGTCTGTGGGAGATCTGTGTGTGTGTCCGTGGGAGATCTGTGTGTGTGTCTGTGGGAGATCTGTGTGTGTGTCTGTGGGAGATCTGTGTGTGTCTGTTGGAGATCTGTGTGTGTCTGTGGGAGATCTGTGTGTGTCTGTGGGAGATCTGTGTGTGTGTGTCTGTGGGTGATCTGTGTGGGTGTGTGTGGGAGATCTGTGTGTGTCTGTGGGAGATCTGTGTGTGTGTCTGTGGGAGATCTGTGTGTGTCTGTGGGAGATCTGTGTGTGTCTCTGTGGGAGATCTGTGTGTGTCTGTGGGAGATCTGTGTGTGTGTCTGTGGGAGATCTGTGTGTGTGTCTGTGGGAGATCTGTGTTTGTCTGTGGGAGATCTGTGTGTGTGTCTGTGGGAGATCTGTGTGTGTGTCTGTGGGAGATTTGTGTGTCTGTGGGAGATCTGTGTGTCTGTGGGAGATCTGTGTGTGTGTCTGTGGGAGATCTGTGTGTGTCTGTGGGAGATCGGTGTGTGTCTATGGGAGATCTGTGTGTGTGTCTGTGGGAGATCTGTGTGTGTCTGTGGGAGATCTGTGTGTGTGTCTGTGGGAGATCTGTGTGTGTGTCTGTGGGAGATCTGTGTGTGTGTCTGTGGGAGATCTGTGTGTGTGTCTGTGGGAGATCTGTGTGTGTCTGTGGGAGATCTGTGTGTGTCTATGGGAGATCTGTGTGTGTGTCTGTGGGAGATCTGTGTGTGTCTGTGGGAGATCTGTGTGTCTGTGGGAGATCTGTGTGTGTCTGTGGGAGATCTGTGTGTCTGTGGGAGATCTGTGTGTGTGTCTGTGGGAGATCTGTGTGTGTGTCTGTGGGAGATCTGTGTGTGTGTCTGTGGGAGATATGTGTGTGTGTCTGTGGGAGATCTGTGTGTGTGTCTGTGGGAGATCTGTGTGTGTGTCTGTGGGAGATCTGTGTGTGTGTCTGTGGGAGATCTGTGTGTGTCTGTGGGAGATCTGTGGTGTGTGTCTGTGGGAGATCTGTGGTGTGTGTCTGTGGGAGATCTGTGTGTGTGTCTGTGGGAGATCTGTGTGTGTGTCTGTGGGAGATCTGTGTGTGTCTGTGGGAGATCTGTGTGTGTCTGTGGGAGATCTGTGTGTGTCTGTGGGAGATCTGTGTGTGTGTCTGTGGGAGATTTGTGTGTGTGTCTGTGGGAGATCTGTGTGTGTCTGTGGGAGATCTGTGTGTGTGTCTGTGGGAGATCTGTGGTGTGTGTCTGTGGGAGATCTGTGTGTGTGTCTGTGGGAGATCTGTGTGTGTGTCTGTGGGAGATCTGTGTGTGTCTGTGGGAGATCTGTGTGTGTCTGTGGGAGATCTGTGTGTGTCTGTGGGAGATCTGTGTGTGTGTCTGTGGGAGATTTGTGTGTGTCTGTGGGAGATCTGTGTGTGTCTGTGGGAGATCTGTGTGTGTGTCTGTGGGAGATCTGTGTGTGTGTCTGTGGGAGATCTGTGTGTGTGTCTGTGGGAGATATGTGTGTGTGTCTGTGGGAGATCTGTGTGTGTGTCTGTGGGAGATCTGTGTGTGTGTCTGTGGGAGATCTGTGTGTGTGTCTGTGGGAGATCTGTGTGTGTGTCTGTTGGAGATCTGTGTGTGTGTGTCTGTGGGAGATCTGTGTGTGTGTCTGTGGGAGATCTGTGTGTGTCTGTGGGAGATCTGTGTGTGTCTGTGGGAGATCTGTGTGTGTCTGTGGGATATCTGTGTGTGTGTCTGTGGGAGATCTGTATGTCTGTGGGAGATCTGTGTGTGTCTGTGGGAGATCTGTGTGTGTCTGTGGGAGATCTGTGTGTGTGTCTGTGGGAGATCTGTGTGTGTGTCTGTGGGAGATACGTGTGTGTATGTGGGAGATCTGTGTGTGTGTGTCTGTGGGAGATCTGTGTGTCTGTGGGAGATCTGTGTGTGTGTCTGTGGGAGATCTGTGTGTGTGTCTGTGGGAGATCTGTGTGTGTGTCTGTGGGAGATCTGTGTGTGTCTGTGGGAGATCTGTGTGTGTCTGTGGGATATCTGTGTGTGTGTCTGTGGGAGATCTGTATGTCTGTGGGAGATCTGTGTGTGTCTGTGGGAGATCTGTGTGTGTCTGTGGGAGATCTGTGTGTGTGTCTGTGGGAGATCTGTGTGTGTCTGTGGGAGATCTGTGTGTGTGTCTGTGGGAGATCTGTGTGTGTCTGTGGGAGATCTGTATGTCTGTGGGAGATCTGTGTGTGTGTCTGTGGGAGATCTGTGTGTGTCTGTGGGAGATCTGTGTGTGTCTGTGGGAGATCTGTGTGTGTCATGATTGCAGATGTTCAGTGATGTCGTGATTGCAGATGTTCAGTGATGTAGTGATTGCAGATGTTCAGTGATGTTGTGATTGCAGATGTTCAGTGATGTAGTGATTGCAGATGTTCAGTGATGTATTGATTGCAGATGTTCAGTGATGTCTTGATTGCAGATGTTCAGTGATGTCGTGATTGCAGATGTTCAGTGATGTCTTGATTGCAGATGTTCAGTGATGTCGTGATTGCAGATGTTCAGTGATTTCGTGATTGCAGATGTTCAGTAATGACTTGATTGCAGATGTTCAGTGACGACTTGATTGCAGATGTTCAGTGACGACTTGATTACAGATGTTCAGTGACGACTTGATTGCAGATGTTCAGTGACGACTTGATTGCAGATGTTCAGTGACGTCGTGTTTGCAGATGTTCAGTGATGTATTGATTGCAGATGTTCAGTGACGTCGTGATTGCAGATGTTCAGTGACGTCGTGATTGCAGATGTTCAGTGATGTTGTGATTGCAGATGTTCAGTGATGTCTTGATTGCAGATGTTCAGTGATGTTGTGATTGCAGATGTTCAGTGATTTCTTGATTGCAGATGTTCAGTGATGTTGTGATTGCAGATGTTCAGTGATATAGTGATTGCAGATATTCAGTGATGTCGTGATTGCAGATGTTCAGTGATGTCTTGATTGCAGATGTTCAGTGACGTCGAGATTGCAGATGTTCAGTGACGTCGTGATTGCAGATGTTCAGTGATGTATTTATTGCAGATGTTCAGTGACGTCGTGTTTGCAGATGTTCAGTGATGTCGTGATTGCAGATGTTCAGTGATGTTGTGATTGCAGATGTTCAGTGACGTCGTGATTGCAGATGTTCAGTGATGTATTGATTGCAGATGTTCAGTGACGTCGTGATTGCAGATGTTCAGTGATGTATTGATTGCAGATGTGCAGTGATGTATTGATTGCAGATGTTCAGTGACGTCGTGATTGCAGATGTTCAGTGATGTATTGATTGCAGATGTTCAGTGACGTCGTGATTGCAGATGTTCAGTGACGTCGTGATTGCAGATGTGCAGTGATGTATTGATTGCAGATGTGCAGTGATGTATTGATTGCAGATGTAAAGTGACATCTTGATTGCAGATGTTCAGTGATGTCGTGATTGCAGATGTTCAGTGATGTCTTGATTGCAGATGTTCAGTGACGTCGTGATTGCAGATGTTCAGTGACGTCGTGATTGCAGATGTGCAGTGATGTATTGATTGCAGATGTTCAGTGACGT
This sequence comes from Phoxinus phoxinus, assembly GCF_949152265.1. Lineage (NCBI taxonomy): Eukaryota > Metazoa > Chordata > Actinopteri > Cypriniformes > Leuciscidae > Phoxinus > Phoxinus phoxinus. The sequence goes on from NC_136879.1 coordinate 45,386,600, forward strand.
CTTGATTGCAGATGTTCAGTGACGTCTTGATTGCAGATGTTCAGTGACGTCTTGATTGCAGATGTTCAGTGACGTCGTGATTGCAGATGTTCAGTGATGTAGTGATTGCAGATGTTCAGTGACGTCATGATTGCAGATGTTCAGTGATGTATTGATTGCAGATGTTCAGTGATGTCGTGATTGCAGATGTTCAGTGATGTATTGATTGCAGATGTTCAGTGATGTTGTGATTGCAGATGTTCAGTGATATAGTGATTGCAGATGTTCAGTGATGTTGTGATTGCAGATGTTCATTGATGTAGTGATTGCAGATGTTCAGTGATGTATTGATTGCAGATGTTCAGTGATGTCTTGATTGCAGATGTTCAGTGATGTCGTGATTGCAGATGTTCAGTGATGTCTTGATTGCAGATGTTCAGTGATGTCGTGATTGCAGATGTTCAGTGATTTCGTGATTGCAGATGTTCAGTAATGACTTGATTGCAGATGTTCAGTGACGTCTTGATTGCAGATGTTCAGTGACGACTTGATTGCAGATGTTCAGTGACGACTTGATTACAGATGTTCAGTGACGACTTGATTGCAGATGTTCAGTGACGACTTGATTGCATATGTTCAGTGATGTCTTGATTGCAGATGTTCAGTGATGTCGTGATTGCAGATGTTCAGTGATGTAGTGATTGCAGATGTTCAGTGATGTAGTGATTGCAGATGTTCAGTTATGTAGTGATTGCAGATATTCAGTGATGTCGTGATTGCAGATGTTCAGTGATGTCTTGATTGCAGATGTTCAGTGACTTCGAGATTGCAGATGTTCAGTGACGTCGTGATTGCAGATGTTCAGTGACGTCGTGATTGCAGATGTTCAGTGACGTCGTGATTGCAGATGTTCAGTGATGTATTTATTGCAGATGTTCAGTGACGTCGTGTTTGCAGATGTTCAGTGATGTCGTGATTGCAGATGTTCAGTGATGTTGTGATTGCAGATGTTCAGTGACGTCGTGATTGCAGATGTTCAGTGATGTATTGATTGCAGATGTTCAGTGACGTCGTGATTGCAGATGTTCAGTGAAATATTGATTGCAGATGTGCAGTGATGTATTGATTGCAGATGTTCAGTGATGTCGTGATTGCAGATGTTCAGTGACGTCGTGATTGCAGATGTTCAGTGATGTATTGATTGCAGATGTTCAGTGACGTCGTGATTGCAGATGTTCAGTGACGTCGTGATTGCAGATGTGCAGTGATGTATTGATTGCAGATGTGCAGTGATGTATTGATTGCAGATGTAAAGTGACATCTTGATTGCAGATGTTCAGTGATGTCGTGATTGCAGATGTTCAGTGATGTCTTGATTGCAGATGTTCAGTGACGTCGTGATTGCAGATGTTCAGTGACGTCGTGATTGCAGATGTGCAGTGATGTATTGATTGCAGATGTTCAGTGACGTCTTGATTGCAGATGTAAAGTGACATCTTGATTGCAGATGTTCAGTGACGTCTTGATTGCAGATGTTCAGTGACGTCGTGATTGCAGATGTTCAGTGACGTCGTGATTGCAGATGTTCAGTGATGTAGTGATTGCAGATGTTCAGTGACGTCATGATTGCAGATGTTCAGTGATGTTTTGATTGCAGATGTTCAGTGATGTCGTGATTGCAGATGTTCAGTGATGTATTGATTGCAGATGTTCAGTGATGTTGTGATTGCAGATGTTCAGTGATATAGTGATTGCAGATGTTCAGTGATGTTGTGATTGCAGATGTTCATTGATGTAGTTATTGCAGATGTTCAGTGATGTATTGATTGCAGATGTTCAGTGATGTCTTGATTGCAGATGTTCAGTGATGTCGTGATTGCAGATGTTCAGTGATGTCTTGATTGCAGATGTTCAGTGATGTCGTGATTGCAGATGTTCAGTGATTTCGTGATTGCAGATGTTCAGTAATGACTTGATTGCAGATGTTCAGTGACGTCTTGATTGCAGATGTTCAGTGACGACTTGATTGCAGATGTTCAGTGACGACTTGATTACAGATGTTCAGTGACGACTTGATTGCAGATGTTCAGTGACGACTTGATTGCATATGTTCAGTGATGTCTTGATTGCAGATGTTCAGTGATGTCGTGATTGCAGATGTTCAGTGATGTAGTGATTGCAGATGTTCAGTGATGTCGTGATTGCAGATATTCAGTGATGTCGTGATTGCAGATGTTCAGTGTCAAGTCAAGTCATCTTTATTTATATAGCGCTTTTTACAATACAGATTGTATCAAAGCAGCTTCACAGTGATAACATGAATATAATACAAAAAAACAATTTCATCATCATCCACCTTTAAGGCAGATCTATAATATTGTTGAATATTAAATGTCCCCAACTAAGCAAGCCAGAAGGTAAGGCAACAGCGGCAAGGAACCAAAACTCCATCAGGTGACAGAAGGGAGAAAAAAACCTTGGGAGAACCCAGGCTCAGTCGGGGGCCAGTTCTCCTCTGGCCAATGAGTGAACAGTGTATGAAGTTCAGAATGAATCAGAGTATTTGTCCAGTTCCGGTTGGTTGAAGTCGGAGTGGAGAGGAGGAGAGACTGGTTGACACTTCAGGTCAGCGGCGTCGTCGTGTCCTGGCGCTGGTCCTTCATCAGATCTGGATACGGCCTGGTTCCGGTGGACAGCAGTAAACCTCGGGATAGACAGAGAGACTAATATTAGCGTAGACGCCATCCTTCTTATGATGTACCAAGTACATCAGGATTTACAGGAAGTGTTCCCGGTCGTGATGTCGTGATTGCAGATGTTCAGTGACGTCGTGATTGCAGATGTGCAGTGATGTCTTGATTGCAGATGTTCAGTGATGTCTTGATTGCAGATGTTCAGTGACGTCGTGATTGCAGATGTTCAGTGATGTCTTGATTGCAGATGTTCAGTGATGTCGTGATTGCAGATGTTCAGTGATGTCGTGATTGCAGATGTTCAGTGATGTCTTGATTGCAGATGTGCAGTGATGTCTTGATTGCAGATGTTCAGTGATGTCTTGATTGCAGATGTTCAGTGACGTCGTGATTGCAGATGTTCAGTGATGTCGTGATTGCAGATGTTCAGTGATGTCGTGATTGCAGATGTTCAGTGATGACTTGATTGCAGATGTTCAGTGATGTCGTGATTGCAGATGTTCAGTGATGTCTTGATTGCAGATGTTCAGTGATGTCGTGATTGCAGATGTTCAGTGACGACTTGATTGCAGATGTTCAGTGATGTCTTGATTGCAGATGTTCAGTGACGTCGTGATTGCAGATGTTCAGTGACGTCGTGATTGCAGATGTGCAGTGATGTATTGATTGCAGATGTTCAGTGATGTTGTGATTGCAGATGTTCAGTGATGTCTTGATTGCAGATGTTCAGTGATGTCGTGATTGCAGATGTTCAGTGATGTCTTGATTGCAGATGTTCAGTGATGTCTTGATTGCAGATGTTCAGTGATGTCGTGATTGCAGATGTTCAGTGATGTCTTGATTGCAGATGTTCAGTGATGTCTTGATTGCAGATGTTCAGTGATGTCGTGATTGCAGATGTTCAGTGATGTCTTGATTGCAGATGTTCAGTGATGTCGTGATTGCAGATGTTAAGTGATGTCTTGATTGCAGATGTTCAGTGATGTCTTGATTGCAGATGTTCAGTGATGTCTTGATTGCAGATGTTCAGTGAGGTCGTGATTTCATTGTTTGTGATTGTAATCAGCGCGACATTGAGTGAATCTGAAGTCACTTGAGATTTCGGTAACACTTTCTATGAAGCCCATGCTTTTGAATTATAACCGCATTTATTCTTATTTCTAAGTAAGTATTATATTCTATAAATATATATATATAAAGACTCATTAAGACATTTACTGCATTATAAGAACAGTTATAGTTACATTTATATTACAAGTCATGCATGTGCTTTTTCAATGTGCATGCTCATACTCCATTATACACTGAGTTATATAAATGTAACTTTAACTTTTCTTATAATGCAGTATAGGTCTTAATGAGTCTTTATATATATATTTATAGAATATAATACTTAGAAATAAGTATAAATGGGGCTACATGTCATTATAAGTATGGATTTCAGCTATGATCTTACAGGACTTCTTCAGTCTGTAGTGGCTTTTACACTGAATCTTATATCGTATAATCTGACAAGCATTGATAGCAAAGGACAGAATCGATCTGTAAATGTGGATCTGACTCGCGCTACACATCCTCAGATCCTCAGATCCTTCATCAGGGAGAAAACAAACGCAAGATTAAACAAATTTGGCACCATGACGGACATTTGACTAATGTGTTGCTCTATTTCTGTAATGTGAGGAATGTTGTGGCAGAACAGAAGAGATGAATGCGCTGGTAAAACTTCCAATTATCTCAGATATGAATATAAAACAACCATCTGATCTGTACGAATGTGCAATTAGTGATATACTCGTATATGGTCTGTTGTTCTGTCCTGATGGAGATTTAATTCTACTGTAGCTGATAATGTCTCCTCTAAACTCTCTCAGCATTTGTACATTTTAAATATTTATTATGTTTATGAATCTGTTTCCTCGTGGAGACTCGCCTTGAAGATGATTTCAGTCATTATGGGGACATTCTGTGACACATTGAAGGTAGAACCTCAAACACACACACTTAAGCTTTCATAACTGTACAAACAGACTCAAACACTCAGTTATTGATGGCTGTGTTGG
>NC_136879.1:45396334-45403834 GCF_949152265.1 Phoxinus phoxinus
GACAGGAGACAGGAGAATCTGGTTTTCAAGCACCAATGGGCTGTGGTTTATTTTCTAAACGTTTACAATCTAAAACGCGGGTATCAGGAGGTGTCTTTACTTTCCCAAAAACAACAAACGCAATGAGATAGACAAACTTAATCCATCACTCACGCCCACCTCCATATCGAGCTGGTACGACGGCCTCCACTGCGATGTCTTCCACCAGTCAGGCGATGATCAGGGCTCATGGTGCGATCTTCAGATGCCATCCCAGACCCAGAAGACCCCTGACCGACCCAGAAGACCCCCAGACCCAGAAGACCCCCAGACCCAGAAGACCCCCATACCCAGACGACCCCCAGACCCAGAAGAACCCTGACCGACCCAGACGACCCCCAGACCCAGAAGACCCCCAGACCCAGAAGACCCCCAGACCCAGAAGAACCCTGACCGACCCCCAGACCCAGAAGACCCCCAGACCCAGAAGACCCCCATACCCAGACGACCCCCAGACCCAGAAGAACCCTGACCGACCCAGACGACCCCCAGACCCAGAAGACCCCCAGACCCAGAAGACCCCCAGACCCAGAAGAACCCTGACCGACCCCCAGACCCAGAAGACCCCCAGACCCAGAAGACCCCCAGACCCAGAAGAACCCTGACCGACCCCCAGACCCAGAAGACCCCCAGACCCAGAAGAACCCTGACCGACCCCCAGACCCAGAAGACCCTTGACCGACCCAGAAGACCCCCAGACCCAGAAGACCCCCATACCCAGACGACCCCCAGACCCAGAAGAACCCTGACCGACCCAGACGACCCCCAGACCCAGAAGACCCCCATACCCAGACGACCCCCAGACCCAGAAGAACCCTGACCGACCCAGACGACCCCCAGACCCATCAACAGGGAGGATTGGGTTCGCAGTTCTCTGCCCAGCATGAGGAGAGCTGGCGTACATCCAGTGGTCTCCTGCACCGCACTCCCACTTGCTACCAGGACCATTGGCAAATGAAGATCCCATTCCTTTTGATCCCGGCTCAAACACTGGGCCAGCTGGGTGACCAGTGTTCGACTGTACCCAACCCATCACTCTGGGGGTGCAGGGGAGTTATTCTTGTCTTACGGATTTTGGTAGGACTCAGAGAATGTGACTCAAAGATCACCCCTGATTAGTTTGCACCTCAGTGGGAACCCCAAAGTGAGCTAACACACCTTCCAACAGGACATCCACCACTGTTCCCACCTCCTGGTTGAGCACAGCATAGGTCTCTGGCCATTTTGTAAAGTAGACCATGGCAACCACCACACACTGATTTCCAGATTTCTGGATCAGGAACTGGCAGTTTGCCCTTTTAAGCAGTGCAGACATCACACTGGACTCCACATCTCTGCGAGTTCCAATAACTCCTGCCGAACTCGTTTCAACATTGCGTTCACTGCGAAATATCCCACCCCTGGCTGTCCATGCATTGCCTCCCGAACCAAAATGGTGACAGGACTCGGGCACGTCTTTCTGCCACTTGGTTACTCCAGTTACACAAATCCTTTCTGGACACTCCCGAATTCAATGCCAGGCCATCTCGCATGGACCAAAGCCCCCTCACCACTGACCATGACCTCTTCCCACGTAGGCCTCTTCCCTGCTTCCACCCAGTCAATGACTACCTCGTGGGCATGTTGCCATACAGGTACGCTTTGATAGCCTGTCCGCATTCTGGTGACCTTCTCCCTTGCGATGCTGGATGGTGAATCGAAACTCCTGCAGGCGTTCCATACACCGAGTCCTCCTGGCTCCCAGAAAGACAACAGCCAACGCAGTGAAGGGTGATCTGCCCCGATAAAGACCCCAGCGGTGATGCCGGACATGGCTGACTGCCTCCACCAAAGCCAGAAGTCCTCGTCGGGTCACAGTAATTAAGTTCTGCCCTGTTGTAGGCCTGACTGTAATAGGCAATGACCCCTGCTCCCTCTTCCCCTCCTGGGAGAGATCCGCACCCAAGTCTACGTTGCTGGCGTGTGTGTCCAGAAAGAAGGGTAATCTAGGGTCGGTGTGGCCAAGACTGGTGTGTGGCACAAACACTTCTTCAGGCTTTCGAAGCCTTCTGCTGTTCTTGCCACTTTCTTTGGCGGCATCAGTGGTGAGCCCAGGAACAAATATGACCACGCTAGTCCTAGGAAAGCTTGCAACTGCCTATCACAAACGGCTGCCGTCTTTTGATCACCAGTAGCCAACCCCAACGCAGAAACGCCAGCCACCTTCCTTCTCAGGGACCAGTACAACTGGTGAGGTTTTCCGATGGCTCTATAATTCCTGCAGCTTCATATAATGTATAAGTTATATAAGTATATATAAGTTATATATTAGTATAATGGCGTTCCATCACCCTCCACAGTTCCTCCAGACCCTCACTCCCTCTATCCCAGAAAGCTTTTGCAGTTTGCATAGAAACTGGGCTCTCCCCACTGTTCCCACTGTTGCCGGTGTCGTGTAAATGAACGGCCAGAAGGCATTAAAAGTTTTCAGTTGAAAAAAACGGTGTTGTCTAAGCAGCCCCTAAGCTGATAACTAATGATAAATAAACACTAATAAAGAGATATGAATCAATTAAAAACGTTCTTGAGCAGGACAATGACTTTCTTCTTTAGCTGCTGTAAAGCCAAAACAATCTTTGTTGCATTAATATCTTCTTATGACTGTAAAGCTGCTGTGAAACACTCTATATTGTAAAAAGCGCTATATGACTTGAAATAACTTTTATTACTTCAAGGTTTAGGGTTAGTTACTAACCCTAACCCTCACTTTTATTATTACAGCTCTGTTTGCCTAAACTCGTTCAGATGTGTGTGTGTGTTCAGATGTGTGTGTGTTCAGATGTGTGTGTGTTCAGATGTGTGTGTGTTCAGATGTGTGTTTGTTCAGATGTGTGTGTGTTCAGATGTGTGTGTGTTCAGATGTGTGTGTGTTCAGATGTGTGTGTGTTCAGATGTGTGTGTGTTCAGATGTGTGTTTGTTCAGATGTGTGTGTGTTCAGATGTGTGTGTGTGTGTTCAGATGTGTGTGTGTGTGTTCAGATGTGTGTGTGTTCAGATGTGTGTGTGTGTGTTCAGATGTGTGTGTGTGTGTTCAGATGTGTGTGTGTGTGTTCAGATGTGTGTGTGTGTGTTCAGATGTGTGTGTGTTCAGATGTGTGTTTGTTCAGATGTGTGTGTGTTCAGATGTGTGTGTGTGTGTTCAGATGTGTGTGTGTGTGTTCAGATGTGTGTGTGTTCAGATGTGTGTGTGTGTGTGTGTTCAGATGTGTGTGTGTGTGTGTGTGTTCAGATGTGTGTGTGTGTGTTCAGATGTGTGTGTGTGTGTGTGTGTGTGTGTTCAGATGTGTGTGTGTGTGTTCAGATGTGTGTGTGTGTGTGTTCAGATGTGTGTGTGTTCAGATGTGTGTGTGTTCAGATGTGTGTGTGTTCAGATGTGTGTGTGTTCAGATGTGTGTGTGTTCAGATGTGTGTGTGTTCAGATGTGTGTGTGTGTTCAGATGTGTGTGTGTTCAGATGTGTGTGTGTTCAGATGTGTGTGTGTTCAGATGTGTGTGTGTGTGTGTGTTCAGATGTGTGTGTGTTCAGATGTGTGTTCAGGTGTGTGTGTGTTCAGATGTGTGTGTGTTCAGATGTGTGTTCATATGTGTGTTCAGATGCAGATGTGTGTTCAGATGTGTGTGTGTTCAGATGTGTGTGTGTTCAGATGTGTGTTCAGGTGTGTGTGTGTTCAGATGTGTGTGTGTTCAGATGTGTGTTCATATGTGTGTTCAGATGCAGATGTGTGTTCAGATGTGTGTGTGTTCAGATGTGTGTGTGTTCAGATGTGTGTGTGTTCAGATGTGTGTGTGTGTTCAGATGTGTGTTCAGGTGTGTGTGTGTTCAGATGTGTGTGTGTTCAGATGTGTGTGTGTTCAGATGTGTGTGTGTTCAGATGTGTGTGTGTTCAGATGTGTGTTCAGGTGTGTGTGTGTTCAGATGTGTGTTCAGATGTGTGTGTGTGTTCAGATGTGTGTGTGTTCAGATGTGTGTTCAGGTGTGTGTGTGTTCAGATGTGTGTGTGTTCAGATGTGTGTTCAGATGTGTGTTCAGATGTGTGTTCAGGTGTGTGTGTGTTCAGATGTGTGTTCAGGTGTGTGTGTGTTCAGATGTGTGTTCAGGTGTGTGTGTGTTCAGATGTGTGTTCGTTCAGATGTGTGTTCAGATGTGTGTTCATATGTGTGTTCAGATGTGTATTCAGGTGTGTGTTCAGGTGTGTGTTCAGATGTGTGTTCAGGTGTGTGTGTGTTCAGGTGTGTGTGTGTTCAGATGTGTGTTCAGGTGTGTGTGTGTTCAGATGTGTGTTCGTTCAGATGTGTGTTCGTTCAGATGTGTGTTCGTTCAGATGTGTGTTCATATGTGTGTTCATATGTGTGTTCAGATGTGTATTCAGGTGTGTGTTCAGGTGTGTGTTCAGATGTGTGTTCATATGTGTGTTCAGGTGTGTATTCAGGTGTGTGTTCAGGTGTGTGTTCAGGTGTGTGTTCAGGTGTGTGTTCAGGTGTGTGTGTGTTCAGATGTGTGTTCAGGTGTGTGTGTGTTCAGATGTGTGTTCGTTCAGATGTGTGTTCAGATGTGTGTTCAGATGTGTATTCAGGTGTGTGTTCAGGTGTGTGTGTGTTCAGATGTGTGTTCAGATGTGTGTTCAGATGTGTGTTCAGATGTGTGTTCAGGTGTGTGTGTGTTCAGATGTGTGTTCGTTCAGATGTGTGTTCAGATGTGTGTTCAGATGTGTATTCAGGTGTGTGTTCATTTGTGTGTTCAGGTGTGTGTTCAGATGTGTATTCAGGTGTGTGTTCAGATGTGTATTCTGGTGTGTGTTCAGGTGTGTGTTCAGATGTGTGTGTGTTCAGGTGTGTGTTCAGATGTGTGTTCAGATGTGTGTGTGTTCAGTTGTGTGTTCAGTTGTGTGTTCAGATGTGTGTGTGTTCAGGTGTGTGTTCAGTTGTGTGTTCAGATGTGTGTTCAGATGTGTGTGTGTTCAGTTGTACGTTCAGTTGTGTGTTCAGATGTGTGTGTGTTCAGATGTGTGTTCAGATGTGTGTTCAGGTGTGTGTTCAGGTGTGTGTTCAGATGTGTGTGTGTTCAGTTGTGTGTTCAGTTGTGTGTTCAGATGTGTGTGTGTTCAGGTGTGTGTTCAGTTGTGTGTTCAGTTGTGTGTTCAGATGTGTGTTCAGATGTGTGTGTGTTCAGTTGTGTGTTCAGATGTGTGTGTGTTCAGATGTGTGTTCGTTCAGATGTGTGTTCAGATGTGTGTTCAGGTGTGTGTTCAGATGTGTGTTCAGGTGTGTGTTCAGGTGTGTGTTCAGATGTGTGTTCAGGTGTGTGTTCAGATGTGTGTTCAGATGTGTGTTCAGATGTGTGTTCAGATGTGTGTTCAGGTGTGTGTTCAGATGTGTGTGTGTTCAGGTGTGTGTTCAGTTGTACGTTCAGTTGTGTGTGTGTTCAGGTGTGTGTTCAGATGTGTGTGTGTTCAGTTGTGTGTTCAGTTGTGTGTTCAGGTGTGTGTTCAGATGTGTGTGTGTGTTCAGGTGTGTGTTCAGGTGTGTGTTCAGATGTGTGTTCCGGTGTGTGTGCAGATGTTTGTTCAGATGTGTGTGTGTTCAGGTGTGTGTGCAGATGTGTGTTCAGATGTGTGTGTGTTCAGATGTGTGTTCAGATGTGTGTGTGTGTTCAGATGTGTGTGTGTTCAGGTGTGTGTGCAGATGTTTGTTCAGATGTGTGTGTGTTCAGGTGTGTGTGCAGATGTGTGTTCAGATGTGTGTGTGTGCAGATGTGTGTTCAGATGTGTGTGTGTTCAGATGTGTGTGTGTTCAGATGTGTGTTCAGATGTGTGTTTGTTCAGATGTGTGTGTGTTCAGATGTGTGTTCAGATGTGTGTTTGTTCAGATGTGTGTGTGTTCAGATGTGTGTGTGTTCAGATGTGTGTGTGTTCAGATGTGTGTGTGTTCAGATGTGTGTTCAGATGTGTGTTTGTTCAGATGTGTGTTCAGTTGTGTGTTTGTTCAGATGTGTGTGTGTTCAGATGTGTGTGTGTTCAGTTGTGTGTTCAGTTGTGTGTTCAGTTGTGTGTTTGTTCAGATGTGTGTGTGTTCAGATGTGTGTTTGTTCAGATGTGTGTGTGTTCAGATGTGTGTGTGTTCAGATGTGTGTGTGTTCAGATGTGTGTTCAGGTGTGTGTGTGTGTGTGTGTGTTCAGATGTGTGTTCAGGTGTGTGTGTGTTCAGATGTGTGTGTGTTCAGATGTGTGTGTGTTCAGATGTGTGTGTGTTCAGATGTGTGTGTGTTCAGATGTGTGTGTGTTCAGGTGTGTGTGTGTTCAGATGTGTGTGTGTTCAGATGTGTGTGTGTTCAGATGTGTGTGTGTTCAGATGTGTGTGTGTTCAGATGTGTGTTCAGTTGTGTGTGTGTTCAGATGTGTGTTTGTTCAGATGTGTGTGTGTTCAGTTGTGTGTTTGTTCAGATGTGTGTGTGTTCAGGTGTGTGTGTGTTCAGATGTGTGTGTGCAGATGTGTGTTCAGGTGTGTGTTCAGATGTGTGTGTGTTCAGATGTGTGTGTGTTCAGGTGTGTGTTCAGTTGTGTGTTCAGTTGTGTGTTCAGTTGTGTGTTCAGTTGTGTGTTCAGTTGTGTGTTCAGTTGTGTGTGTGTGCAGATGTGTGTTCAGATGTGTGTTTGTTCAGATGTGTGTGTGTTCAGATGTGTGTTTAGATGTGTGTTTGTTCAGATGTGTGTGTGTTCAGATGTGTGTGTGTTCAGTTGTGTGTTTGTTCAGATGTGTGTGTGTTCAGGTGTGTGTTCAGGTGTGTGTGTGTTCAGATGTGTGTGTGCAGATGTGTGTTCAGGTGTGTGTTCAGATGTGTGTGTGTTCAGATGTGTGTGTGTTCAGTTGTGTGTTCAGATGTGTGTGTGTTCAGGTGTGTGTTCAGATGTGTGTGTGTTCAGATGTGTATGTGTGTGCAGATGTGTGTTCAGGTGTGTGTTCAGATGTGTGTGTGTTCAGATGTGTGTGTGTTCAGGTGTGTGTGTGTTCAGTTGTGTGTTCAGTTGTGTGTTCAGTTGTGTGTTCAGTTGTGTGTTCAGTTGTGTGTTCAGTTGTGTGTGTGTGCAGATGTGTGTTCAGATGTGTGTTTGTTCAGATGTGTGTGTGTTCAGATGTGTGTTTAGATGTGTGTTTGTTCAGATGTGTGTGTGTTCAGATGTGTGTGTGTTCAGTTGTGTGTTTGTTCAGATGTGTGTGTGTTCAGGTGTGTGTTCAGGTGTGTGTGTGTTCAGATGTGTGTGTGCAGATGTGTGTTCAGGTGTGTGTTCAGATGTGTGTGTGTTCAGATGTGTGTGTGTTCAGTTGTGTGTTCAGATGTGTGTGTGTTCAGGTGTGTGTTCAGATGTGTGTGTGTTCAGATGTGTATGTGTGTGCAGATGTGTGTTCAGGTGTGTGTTCAGATGTG
>NC_136879.1:45416334-45421334 GCF_949152265.1 Phoxinus phoxinus
TTTTACACAGAAATATTCTAAATTAATTCAATCATCTGTTTAATAAAAGATGCGACGAGGCGCACCCTAACGCTGCAGTGTTTCCAGTGTTTCCAGTTCAGCATGCAGAGACGACAGCTAGCGTAGCGTAGCGCTGAGACTCCTGATCGTTTACTCAGGCCTGAGTCTGAGCGAGTGGAAACGTGTTTGCACACAGTCATGCTTTCTGCATCGGTGATAAACGTTCAGACAGTCGATGGGAACTGTATCGTTACTCGTAAAGACGCTGTACCCATAATGCACCGTGGCCTCATTAGGAGAATCCAGACCCAGCAATTAGCGCAGAGCTGCCCAACTTCTCAAACGAACAGGAAGTGATTATCTCCAGCACTTCCTGTGAAGAGCTCAGTCCTTCAGGGCCACCAGGATTAATTAGCAAAGCTGTTTATCACGTCCCACCAACAATAGGACAAGCAGCGGTTTTGTTTATGCTATTCTGCAAGTGTATTTGACAGATATCATGTTTACTGCTTATTAAATGATAGCAGCTATCTGGGGCTTTGCCGTCTAATTTGCGACCCATAATCTGGGTCTGTGATTCGCTGCTCTTTATATCTGAGGTGTGAAGTTCCCCTCCAGTGTTCAGGGCCATTTTCCCACAATGCCGAGATTTTAATTGGTTTTTAACACTCCTGGCTGCGGATCTGGCTGCAGGGTGCGTCTCAGAATGAGAGCAGTCATTGTTGGTTTATTAAAACATCCTCTTCAGCGAAAGCAATTCTCCCGGTCAATTATCACTTCTTTGACAATAACAGCACACGTGTGCTAGTTTAGAGAGAGTGTGTTTGAGAGCGAGAGGGAACTCGCGGATGCTAGCGTTCTCTGGGTTTGGCCGTCCTCTGCGTGACACTGAGGCTGACCTGTAGTTCGGGAAACGTTCTCTCAAAGTAGTGAACAAACATTCTTCCAGAAACGTTAATACAATCTTCACATAAACGTTTTCAAGTCATGCTTTCATAACTCTGTCAGACAAACAGAAGCTTTGATCTCCTGAGATATGGACAACACAAACACATACTGTCATTTGTGATATTGTGGTATTTGGTATCATTTCAAATGTCTCAGTGCGGCTGGTACAACGGCCTCATCTCCACAGAAGTAAACCAAATGGTGATAAGGGTTTAGAGATGCTCTGCTTACTGGGTGTGCGTTGTTTCCCATTCATCCAAACTGTTCCTGGACAAGCTGTGAACTCCCTGACACTCCCTGTGTCTATAACTCTAGTCCATGCAAATTCCTATTGTAAGTTCATTCCGCACATTGGGGGATGTTTGGTCTTGCTCTGAGTACTCTTCAAGAGGCCAGATCCGCCCGTAATGCTGAATATCCTCAAGACACTCAGCAACATGTATATTCTAATGTCAGCTTTGCATCTTTCACTCTTTATCTCTGAACATTTGATGTTATTGTATTGATTATCTTTGAATTGATTCTGTAATTGGCATGATACATTTACTAATAATAAATTGTTACATTTGGATTTATTCTGACTTACTCTGAAATTATTAACACTAGTATATTACGTTAAATCCATAACATCGCAATTCTACCATCAGGTTAGTAAACGGACTGAAATCCAGCTTAGGTGGAGCCGACTGAAGTTTCAGAGATCCGACTAACAGTGAGCCTCAACCGTATTCTAACTAAGTGTACGTTGGAAACCATGGCAGGATTATACAAAGTTACCATTAGTATTAGTTAAGTTGGTCAGCTTGGTTCTAGGGTAATGGTCATGACCTCGGGTTAGATATAGTCTTACCTTAATTAAGTGTGTTCAGATCTATGGGGACTAAATAATATATTCTAGAATGAGCAAAGTGGAGTAAGGCCATCTAGAATATTACACTATAAACGGCCATCTAGAATATTACACTATAAACGGCCATCTAGAATATTTTGGAGTCAGATAAAACAAAGAGGTAATAAAATGAATTTGCCACTCTGAAAAGACAGTAACACGGAGTAAACCTTTACCCGCTTATCGTAACTGTCGTTGGTACGATTGGGCAGGGCCTTACAACTCAATGTTTTCAGAACATGTTAGCTGTGTGACAATGATCTCTGTTTCCTCATGGAGAATCTCTGTGTTTCCTCATGGAGAATCTCTGTGTTTCCTCATGGAGAATCTCTGTGTTTCCTCATGGAGAATCTCTGTGTTTCCTCATGAAGAATCTCTGTTTCCTCATGGAGAATCTCTGTGTTTCCTCATGAAGAATCTCTGTGTTTCCTCATGGAGAATCTCTGTATTTCCTCATGAAGAATCTCTGTGTTTCCTCATGGAGAATCTCTGTGTTTCCTCATGGAGAATCTCTGTGTTTCCTCATGGAGAATCTCTGTGTTTCCTCATGGAGAATCTCTGTGTTTCCTCATGGAGAATCTCTGTGTTTCCTCATGGAGAATCTCTGTGTTTCCTCATGAAGAATCTCTGTGTTTCCTCATGGAGAATCTCTGTGTTTCCTCATGGAGAATCTCTGTGTTTCCTCATGGAGAATCTCTGTGTTTCCTCATGGAGAATCTCTGTGTTTCCTCATGGAGAATCTCTGTGTTTCCTCATGGAGAATCTCTGTGTTTCCTCATGGAGAATCTCTGTGTTTCCTCACGGAGAATCTCTGTGTTTCCTCATGGAGAATCTCTGTGTTTCCTCATGGAGAATCTCTGTGTTTCCTCATGAAGAATCTCTGTGTTTCCTCATGGAGAATCTCTGTGTTTCCTCATGGAGAATCTCTGTGTTTCCTCATGGAGAATCTCTGTGTTTCCTCATGGAGAATCTCTGTGTTTCCTCATGGAGAATCTCTTTGTTTCCTCATGGATAATCTCTGTGTTTCCTCATGGAGAATCTCTGTGTTTCCTCATGGAGAATCTCTGTGTTTCCTCATGGAGAATCTCTGTGTTTCCTCATGGAGAATCTCTGTGTTTCCTCATGGAGAATCTCTGTGTTTCCTCATGAAGAATCTCTGTGTTTCCTCATGGAGAATCTCTGTGTTTCCTCATGGAGAATCTCTGTGTTTCCTCATGGAGAATCTCTGTGTTTCCTCATGGAGAATCTCTGTGTTTCCTCATGGAGAATCTCTGTGTTTCCTCATGGAGAATCTCTGTGTTTCCTCATGAAGAATCTCTGTGTTTCCTCATGGAGAATCTCTGTGTTTCCTCATGGAGAATCTCTGTGTTTCCTCATGGAGAATCTCTGTGTTTCCTCATGGAGAATCTCTGTGTTTCCTCATGGAGAATCTCTGTGTTTCCTCATGGAGAATCTCTGTGTTTCCTCACGGAGAATCTCTGTGTTTCCTCATGGAGAATCTCTGTGTTTCCTCATGGAGAATCTCTGTGTTTCCTCATGGAGAATCTCTGTGTTTCCTCATGGAGAATCTCTGTGTTTCCTCATGAAGAATCTCTGTGTTTCCTCATGGAGAATCTCTGTGTTTCCTCACGGAGAATCTCTGTGTTTCCTCATGGAGAATCTCTGTGTTTCCTCATGGAGAATCTCTGTGTTTCCTCATGGAGAATCTCTGTGTTTCCTCATGGAGAATCTCTGTGTTTCCTCATGGAGAATCTCTGTGTTTCCTCATGGAGAATCTCTGTGTTTCCTCATGGAGAATCTCTGTGTTTCCTCATGAAGAATCTCTGTGTTTCCTCATGGAGAATCTCTGTGTTTCCTCATGGAGAATCTCTGTGTTTCCTCATGGAGAATCTCTGTGTTTCCTCATGGAGAATCTCTGTGTTTCCTCATGGAGAATCTCTGTGTTTCCTTATGGAGAATCTCTGTGTTTCCTCACGGAGAATCTCTGTGTTTCCTCACGGAGAATCTCTGTGTTTCCTCATGGAGAATCTCTGTGTTTCCTCATGGAGAATCTCTGTGTTTCCTCATGGAGAATCTCTGTGTTTCCTCATGGAGAATCTCTGTGTTTCCTCATGGAGAATCTCTGTGTTTCCTCATGGAGAATCTCTGTGTTTCCTCACGGAGAATCTCTGTGTTTCCTCATGGAGAATCTCTGTGTTTCCTCACGGAGAATCTCTTTGTTTCCTCATGGATAATCTCTGTGTTTCCTCATGGAGAATCTCTTTGTTTCCTCATGGATAATCTCTGTGTTTCCTCATGGAGAATCTCTGTGTTTCCTCATGGAGAATCTCTGTGTTTCCTCATGGAGAATCTCTGTGTTTCCTCATGGAGAATCTCTGTGTTTCCTCATGGAGAATCTCTGTGTTTCCTCATGGAGAATCTCTGTGTTTCCTCACGGAGAATCTCTGTGTTTCCTCATGGAGAATCTCTGTGTTTCCTCATGGAGAATCTCTGTGTTTCCTCATGGAGAATCTCTGTGTTTCCTCATGGAGAATCTCTGTGTTTCCTCATGGAGAATCTCTGTGTTTCCTCATGGAGAATCTCTGTGTTTCCTCATGGAGAATCTCTGTGTTTCCTCATGGAGAATCTCTGTGTTTCCTCACGGAGAATCTCTGTGTTTCCTCATGGAGAATCTCTGTGTTTCCTCACGGAGAATCTCTGTGTTTCCTCACGGAGAATCTCTGTGTTTCCTCATGGAGAATCTCTGTGTTTCCTCACGGAGAATCTCTGTGTTTCCTCATGGAGAATCTCTGTGTTTTCTCATGGAGAATCTCTGTGTTTCCTCATGGAGAATCTCTGTGTTTCCTCATGGAGAATCTCTGTGTTTCCTCACGGAGAATCTCTGTGTTTCCTCATGGAGGGTCACTGGGCGTCCTGAGCAAAGGTGAATCCATCAGCGCTGATCACATGATGTTGTATTAGTGCTGTCCCATTAGACTGCAGCTCCGGGTCACCGGTGTGTCACGGCTCCGGTGCAAAAAGCTCTCCCATCTCATCCAACTTCACTTAATGTTCGACAACATACCCCCCCCCCCCCCCCCCCCCGTCTCGCTGAGAGCCAGCTATCACACCATGCCAAGGCCTGTATCGTCTTCCATCTTCTGTTCCGGCCGAGCCACTGTTG
>NC_136879.1:45423834-45433834 GCF_949152265.1 Phoxinus phoxinus
ACACACTGGGATTTACACTGCAGTTACACACACACTGGGATTTACACTGCAGTTACACACTCTGGGATTTACACTGCAGTTACACACACACTGGGATTTACACTGCAGTTACACACTCTGGGATTTACACTGCAGTTACACACACACTGGGATTTACACTGCAGTTACACACACACTGGGATTTACACTGCAGTTACACACACACTGGGATTTACACTGTAGTTACACATACACACTGGGATTTACACTGCAGTTACACACACACTGGGATTTACACTGCAGTTACACACACTGGGATTTACACTGCAGTTACACACACTGGGATTTACACTGCAGTTACACACACACTGGGATTTACACTGCAGTTACACACACACTGGGATTTACACTGTAGTTACACATACACACTGGGATTTACACTGCAGTTACACACACACTGGGATTTACACTGCAGTTACACACACACTGGGATTTACACTGCAGTTACACACACAACACACTGGGATTTACACTGCAGTTACACACACACTGGGATTTACACTGCAGTTACACACACACACTGGGATTTACACTGCAGTTACACACACACACTGGGATTTACACTGCAGTTACACACACACTGGGATTTACACTGCAGTTACACACACACACTGGGATTTACACTGCAGTTACACACACACTGGGATGTCAGCGAACCCTTCCTGATGTTTGAGTTTTACACTGCAGTTACACACACACACTGGGATTTACACTGCAGTTACACACACACTGGGATTTACACTGCAGTTACACACACTGGGATTTACACTGCAGTTACACACACACACTGGGATTTACACTGCAGTTACACACACACACTGGGATTTACACTGCAGTTACACACACACTGGGATTTACACTGCAGTTACACACTCACTGGGATTTACACTGCAGTTACACACACACTGGGATTTACACTGCAGTTACACACACACTGGGATTTACACTGCAGTTACACACACACACTGGGATTTACACTGCAGTTACACACACTGGGATTTACACTGCAGTTACACACACACTGGGATTTACACTGCAGTTACACACACACTGGGATTTACACTGCAGTTACACACACACTGGGATTTACACTGCAGTTACACACACACTGGGATTTACACTGCAGTTACACACACTGGGATTTACACTGCAGTTACACACACACTGGGATTTACACTGCAGTTACACACACACTGGGACGTCAGCGAACCCTTCCTGATGTTTCCCTCTCTCGTCTCTTAGAAACTGCGTGATGAAGATCGGATCTCCCGAAGTCTCCCCTTGAGCGCTGGGTTGGTAGTGTAGCGGTTAGCTGGTCGTGACCCATCAGTCTCTGTGCTCCATCACTGCAGATGAAGGAACTCGTCCCTGATGTTGATTCAATAATAGATTGAGGAAGTTTGGTTTGTCGCATTAAAGACCCGTACGTCCTGAAGTGACGCTGCTCCGCTGAGGGCCGGTTTAGCTCTCGCTTCTCTGGGCTGTAATTGTGCGTTTACCGGCTACACTCGGCGTGGCGCGCAGAACGAGCCGCTAGCAGAAGAGCTGACGCTGCGTTTGAAAGCGGGGCTCATGGGAGATTTACGAGTGTGTGGTTGAAGCACTCAGCGTAATAGAGTCTCTAATATGAGCTGATTGACTGAGTCTGAATCACTGATCTCACAACGACACACACAGGAAGTGGAGCAGAATCACTATCAGAGCGACAACTGTGTGTGTGTGTGTGTGTGTGTGTGTGTGTGTGTGTGTGTGTGTGTGTGTGTGTGTCTGAATCACTGATCTCACAACGACACACACAGGAAGTGGAGCAGAATCACTATCAGAGCGACAACTGTGTGTGTGTGTGTGTGTGTGTGTGTGTGTGTGTGTGTGTGTGTGTGTGTGTGTCTGAATCACTGATCTCACAACGACACACACAGGAAGTGGAGCAGAATCACTATCAGAGCGACAACTGTGTGTGTGTGTGTGTGTGTGTGTGTGTGTGTGTGTGTGTGTGTGTGTGTCTGAATCACTGATCTCACAACGACACACACAGGAAGTGGAGCAGAATCACTATCAGAGCGACAACTGTGTGTGTGTGTGTGTGTGTGTGTGTGTGTGCTGTGTGTGTGTGTGTGTGTCTGAATCACTGATCTCACAACGACACACACAGGAAGTAGAGCAGAATCACTATCAGAGCGACAACTGTGTGTGTGTGTGTGTGTGTGTGTGTGTGTGTGTGCTGTGTGTGTGTGTGTGTGTGTGTGTGTGTCTGAATCACTGATCTCACAACGACACACACAGGAAGTGGAGCAGAATCACTATCAGAGCGACAACTGTGTGTGTGTGTGTGTGTGTGTGTGTGTATGTGTGTGTGTGTGTGTGTGTGTGTGTGTGTGTGTATGTGTGTGTGTGTGTGTGTGTGTGTGTGTGTGTGTGTGTGTGTGTGTGTGTGTGTGTATGTGTGTGTGTGTGTGTGTGTGTGTGTGTGTGTGGTGTGTGTGTGTGTGTGTCTGAATCACTGATCTCACAACGACACACACAGGAAGTGGAGCAGAATCACTATCAGAGCGACAACTGTGTGTGTGGTGTGTGTGTGTGTGTGTGTGTGGTGTGTGTGTGTGTGTGTGTGTGTCTGAGTCTGAGTTTACAGATCTCTGGATGAGGAATCATGGGGGAAAAAATGGTCTAAATCTGACAGACACACATTTGGATTCATAAAGTAAATTATATAAAGCTAACCGTAACCAGATTCTAGTGTTGAGGATCATCAGAACATGTGTGTGTGTGTGTGTGTGTGTGTGTGTCTGTGATACTCAGAATCCTTTTTATAGTTTCATTGTGGATCTTGAGGGATTTGTTGTATAATATATAACAGGATCAGATGTTATGCAACAAATCAAGTTCCACAAGCAAACCCATAAAAAGCATGTGTTGTGGTGAAGCATCATGGGAATATGAGGAGTGTGTGTGTGTGTGTGTGTGTGTGTGTGTGTGAGTTAGTTTTGCAATTCCCAGCTAAAAAAAAAAAGGCTCTAAGAACGCTTTGCTAACATTCCCATTAAGTTTTGAAAACATTATTTCTGAACGTTCTGAAACAAGCAGTAACATTTAAAAAAACGTTAGACGAACATCCAAATAGAACCTTACAAAAACAAAATTCTCTTTGAATGATTACAATATTTATTATATTTTATAACTTTTGAGCCAGCTACAGTTAGAGGACATGTTGCGTGTCCTTACTGTAAGTGCTAATAAATCGGTCAAATCATGTTTGTGTTTCCGTCGAGTGTTTCTGTGAGGGTTCGTTGAGAAAGCATAATTCATCTTATTTATTACACGGCTCTGTGGAATACTTGATTCTGATTGGTCAATCGCTCCATCCAGCGTTATTATTCCCAGATAACAACAGAACACAGAAACACCGGCTCATCCGGGTCACTGAAGTCAGCAGCGCTACACACTCGCGAGGAACCGTTTCTCTTCGTGGAAGTTTTGCTTTTGGTGAGCTAATAAAATATTAACACTCAGTCTAATCAATATTTTGTGTACAGTTATTTAATTATGCCATCCAGTATCGTGGACTCGCTCTCTTGTTTCATACAAACGCAGCGGCGGCCATTTATGACTATTGTTTTGTTCACTGTTCGATTATAAAATACAAACAGGTACGATTTTAAAACAGTTTAATCTGAAATCAATATCTGTTATCTCCATAAATATTTATGTGGCGAAATGCTGTGTAATATGTGTTATGACTGTATACCGTATCTCTTAAATGTCCATCTTTGAACTTGTCGCTGAAACTGCTCTCTCCGCGAAAGTTTGCGTGTGTGAGTGTGTGTGTGTGTGTGTGAGTGAGTGAGTGAGTGAGTGAGTGAGTGAGTGAGGAGTGTGTGTGTGTGTGTGTGTGTGTGTGTGTGTGTGTGTGTGTGTGTGTGTGTGTGTGTAAGTGCTTGTACGGGCATGTGTGAGTGAGTGTGTGTGTGTGTGTGTGTGTGTCACACTCTGAGTGTGAGAACAGAACCAGACATCCGTGGAGATCCTCTTTTATTTAATACAGATCAATGTTTCAGCACACAAGGAGCTCTGAGGAGCTGTCAGAGCCACACACACACACACACACACACACACACACACACACACACACTGTTCGCTGGAGCGCGTGACTCATGAAGAGCCTGTAAGAGAAGAGCAGGAGACAGTAATTAGACTCTATTCCTGTTTTACTGTAGTGAATCCACACATTACACTGAGTTTCACTGCGAGCTTCTCAGATCCACTGAGATGAGTGAGATATCCAAGATCCACGTTACCAGCGAGTCTCAAACTCTCCAGTGTTATCAGCGAGTCTCAAACTCTCCAGTGTTACCAGCGAGTCTCAAACTCTCCAGTGTTACCAGCGAGTCTCAAACTCTCCAGTGTTACCAGCGAGTCTCAAACTCTCCAGTGTTACAGCGAGTCTCAAACTCTCCAGTGTTACCAGCGAGTCTCAAACTCTCCAGTGTTACCAGCGAGTCTCAAACTCTCCAGCGTTACCAGCGAGTCTCAAACTCTCCAGTGTTATCAGCGAGTCTCAAACTCTCCAGTGTTACAGCGAGTCTCAAACTCTCCAGCGTTACCAGCGAGTCTCAAACTCTCCAGTGTTACCAGCGAGTCTCAAACTCTCCAGTGTTACCAGCGAGTCTCAAACTCTCCAGTGTTACCAGCGAGTCTCAAACTCTCCAGCGTTACCAGCGAGTCTCAAACTCTCCAGCGTTACCAGCGAGTCTCAAACTCTCCAGTGTTACCAGCGAGTCTCAAACTCTCCAGTGTTACCAGCGAGTCTCAAACTCTCCAGTGTTACCAGCGAGTCTCTAACTCTCCAGCGTTACCAGCGAGTCTCTAACTCTCCAGCGTTACCAGCGAGTCTCAAACTCTCCAGTGTTACCAGCGAGTCTCAAACTCTCCAGTGTTACCAGCGAGTCTCTAACTCTCCAGCGTTACCAGCGAGTCTCTAACTCTCCAGCGTTACCAGCGAGTCTCAAACTCTCCAGTGTTACCAGCGAGTCTCAAACTCTCCAGTGTTACCAGCGAGTCTCAAACTCTCCAGCGTTACCAGCGAGTCTCAAACTCTCCAGTGTTACCAGCGAGTCTCAAACTCTCCAGTGTTACCAGCGAGTCTCAAACTCTCCAGCGTTACCAGCGAGTCTCAAACTCTCCAGCGTTACCAGCGAGTCTCTAACTCTCCAGCGTTACCAGCGAGTCTCAAACTCTCCAGTGTTACCAGCGAGTCTCAAACTCTCCAACGTTACCAGCGAGTCTCAAACTCTCCAGTGTTACCAGCGAGTCTCAAACTCTCCAGTGTTACCAGCGAGTCTCAAACTCTCCAACGTTACCAGCGAGTCTCAAACTCTCCAGTGTTACCAGCGAGTCTCTAACTCTCCAGTGTTACCAGCGAGTCTCAAACTCTCCAACGTTACCAGCGAGTCTCAAACTCTCCAGTGTTACCAGCGAGTCTCAAACTCTCCAGTGTTACCAGCGAGTCTTAAACTCTCCAGTGTTACCAGCGAGTCTCAAACTCTCCAGTGTTACCAGCGAGTCTCAAACTCTCCAGTGTTACCAGCGAGTCTTAAACTCTCCAGCGTTACCAGCGAGTCTCAAACTCTCCAGCGTTACCAGCGAGTCTCAAACTCTCCAGTGTTACCAGCGAGTCTCAAACTCTCCAGTGTTACCAGCGAGTCTCAAACTCTCCAGTGTTACCAGCGAGTCTCAAACTCTCCAGCGTTACCAGCGAGTCTCAAACTCTCCAGCGTTACCAGCGAGTCTCAAACTCTCCAGTGTTACCAGCGAGTCTCAAACTCTCCAGTGTTACCAGCGAGTCTCAAACTCTCCAGTGTTACAGCGAGTCTCAAACTCTCCAGCGTTACCAGCGAGTCTCAAACTCTCCAGTGTTACCAGCGAGTCTCAAACTCTCCAGCGTTACCAGCGAGTCTCAAACTCTCCAGCGTTACCAGCGAGTCTCAAACTCTCCAGTGTTACCAGCGAGTCTCAAACTCTCCAGCGTTACAGCGAGTCTCAAACTCTCCAGTGTTACCAGCGAGTCTCAAACTCTCCAGTGTTACCAGCGAGTCTCAAACTCTCCAGCGTTACCAGCGAGTCTCAAACTCTCCAGCGTTACCAGCGAGTCTCAAACTCTCCAGTGTTACCAGCGAGTCTCAAACTCTCCAGTGTTACCAGCGAGTCTCAAACTCTCCAGTGTTACCAGCGAGTCTCAAACTCTCCAGTGTTACCAGCGAGTCTCAAACTCTCCAGTGTTACCAGTGAGTCTCTAACTCTCCAGCGTTACCAGCGAGTCTCTAACTCTCCAGTGTTACCAGCGAGTCTCAAACTCTCCAGTGTTACCAGCGAGTCTCAAACTCTCCAGTGTTACCAGCGAGTCTCAAACTCTCCAGCGTTACCAGCGAGTCTCAAACTCTCTAGTGTTACCAGCGAGTCTCAAACTCTCCAGCGTTACAGCGAGTCTCAAACTCTCCAGTGTTACCAGCGAGTCTCAAACTCTCCAGTGTTACCAGCGAGTCTCAAACTCTCCAGTGTTACCAGCGAGTCTCAAACTCTCCAGTGTTACCAGCGAGTCTCAAACTCTCCAGCGTTACCAGCGAGTCTCAAACTCTCCAGCGTTACCAGCGAGTCTCAAACTCTCCAGCGTTACCAGCGAGTCTCAAACTCTCCAGTGTTACCAGCGAGTCTCAAACTCTCCAGCGTTACCAGCGAGTCTCAAACTCTCCAGCGTTACCAGCGAGTCTCAAACTCTCCAGCGTTACCAGCGAGTCTCAAACTCTCCAGCGTTACCAGCGAGTCTCAAACTCTCCAGCGTTACCAGCGAGTCTCAAACTCTCCAGCGTTACCAGCGAGTCTCAAACTCTCCAGCGTTACCAGCGAGTCTCAAACTCTCCAGTGTTACAGCGAGTCTCAAACTCTCCAGAGTTACCAGCGAGTCTCAAACTCTCCAGAGTTACCAGCGAGTCTCTAACTCTCCAGCGTTACCAGCGAGTCTCTAACATTACACACTACCTAAACATTACACACTAACTAAACATTACACACTAACTGAACATTACACACTAACTGAACATTACACACTAACTAAACATTACACACTAACTGAACATTACACACTAACTAGAGTTAGAAAAGTCCAATCATACTTTACCACCCCTTTAACCCTAACCAATCATTTACCAATCATTAACCAATCATTAACCAACCATTAACCAATCATTAACCAATCATTAACCAACCATTAACCAATCATTAACCAATCATTTACCAACCATTAACCAATCATTAACCAACCATTAACCAATCATTAACCAATCATTAAAGGTGCCATGTATATTGTCTGGCAAAAAAAATCAAGTCATACTCCACATTCCATACCAGATGGGGGCAGTATACCTCCATAACGTGACTTGGTCTACTCTAGAGTAACAGACGAGAAACGGCATATTCTCTATGCTCCGCCCCTACCTTCACAACAACCCTAGAGCCATAGCCGAAGCCTAATCGAGGACGTTTTGCCCCCAGAGGAACGTTGGGTGATGTCAAGTGATTTTGAAACATGATATCTTCAAGCTACTCCCCTTCACCTTTACCAGTGAATATGTTCATATTCGTTTTGTTCATATTACATTTTGAGTTGTATATACACATTGTTTGAATTAAATTAATTTGACAGACAGCATTCTGTCAACATCATTGGTCAACATCAGACAGCGCACGTGAACCGATCATCTCTACTATAGTAAAAAAAACAGGAACACTGTTGAAAGATACAGTAGGCTACAAATGACCTGTTCGCGCCACAAGTTGTTCTCCGTCCTTAGCGACCGAGTCATTGAATGTGAATCAGCGGCTGCTGTCGTCAGCGAGCAGCACTCTTCAGACAACGAGGGCGCGCGCGCCGCGCTGATACCTCCGTTTCAGTTTCTCGAACCCGCGCAGTGCGGCGGTCAGAACACGGAGATCATTCTGCCCCTAGCTATGCGTGCGAAAGCATGGGGAGCGATCCCGGGCGTGTCAGAATGGGTGCTGAACGCTGTAAAACAGGGCTATGCGCTGCAGTTCGCTCGCCGTCCCCCGCGCTTCCGAGCCCGGACCGTGACGAGCGGTCCTTTTCTTATCTGATTTGATTTGTGCTTCAGAGCGCGGTGTTTCCCTGCAGCGGGTGGTGGTGGTGGGGGTCTCTGGCCAAGGGCTTCAGCCGTCCTTCCGCTCTCTTCCCTGAATTGAAATGAAGTAGTGGGCTGTACTTTCCACACGATTGACATCAGGTTCAAGTACGCCCACAAGGCGTGCGAGTTATTCGTGTGTATTGCATGTTGGCTGGTGGTTATGTTGCCCGCATACCGCCTCCCATGGCCGAAACTGGTATTACGACACCTGTCGGGCCGTGGCTAGTAATGCTAATGCTAATTAAGGTTGATATCTCTGCAGCACTATAACTTGACATTTTTTTAATGACATCATCGTCCTTATTTCTTCTCATTCTTTTGATGCGTGTAGCTCATTTTTTTGGATATTTTTACCTCAATTTTTACACATGGCACCTTTAACCAACCATTAACCAATCATTAACCAATCATTAACCAATCATTAACCAACCATTAACCAATCATTAACCAATCATTAACCAATCATTAACCAACCATTAACCAACCATTAACCAATCATTAACCAATCCTTAACCAGTCATTAACCAATCATTAACCAACCATTAACCAATCAATAACCAATCATTAACCAACCATTAACCAACCATTAACCAACCATTAACCAATCATTAACCAATAATTATCCAATCCTTAACCAATCCTTAACCAGTCATTAACCAATCATTAACCAACCATTAACCAACCATTAACCAATCATTAACCAATCATTAACCAATCATTAACCAATCATTAACCAATCATTAACCAACCATTAACCAATAATTATCCAATCCTTAACCAATCCTTAACCAATCCTTAACCAACCATTAACCAACCATTAACCAATCATTATCCAATGCAGTCAAACCACAGATTTACAACAATTCGGTTCGAGGAAACAGTCATGACAAGCTATTTGATGACATCACCGATGTTTAAAACTCTTAATGACTCCATCTCAACTCTCATTGGCCAAACATAACGTCTGACTGACATGTAAAGCAGCCAATCACACTCTGTTTAGTTCAGCATCATGTTAGGGGCGTGGAGGTGTAGTGTGGACGTTTCTACAGGAACTGTTCCAGGACGTGGTGCAGGTTTACTGCATTAATGCTGCGGTGAGCTTCACACACTCCTGAGAACACACTGTTCAGATTCTGGTGGTGTGTGTGTGTGTCTTCACACGATTCTCAGGGAAACACACACTGTCTTCTGCACATCTGAGCTCTGAGATCCAGCGTTCACATTCACTGATGCTCCTGAAGGAAAGATGATCCACGGACAGGTTTCTCCTCATCAAGGCCGGGCTGAAGTATCCTGTTGACCACCTCGGCTGGTCATGTACTGGTTATTGTTCATCTGGTTCATGATATGATGTTTGATTCATTGCTACTGTTTACATTCAAGAAAAACAACTGATTTGTTGACGAATTATAGTGACATCTTAGTTTTGCTGGGAATTCCTCTCACTGGAGATCATTCGAAGCTGTTGCCGGTCATGCAGTGGAGCAATAATAAAGTGTGTGTGTGTGTGTGTGTGTGTTCAGATCCAGCACTGAAGCGCTCGTGTTCAGATCGGTTCATTCAGAAATCATTCGACTAGTTTAGCAGAAACAGTTTTTGTCGTGTTGTTTTGTGCCTGAATGAGAGAAATGACTGTTGAGACGAGACACTTTCCTCAGAATAATGTTGATGTGCTTCATTACACGGTTTCAGATCTGGAGACGCTTTAGGGAACAACATCTGTGTTTGTGAACAACACACTCACACTGCCTGTCGCACACACACTT
>NC_136879.1:45441334-45443834 GCF_949152265.1 Phoxinus phoxinus
TGCTTTCCGCAATATCACGTAGACAAATGCGTTAGTATAAAAAAGTTGCTCTAGCTGTGACGCGAACTCGGGTCTCCCACGCTATATGATGGCAGACTTGCACACGACACTATCGTGATGCGATAGCATATATCATCATTATAAATTATAC
Source organism: Phoxinus phoxinus (assembly GCF_949152265.1). Taxonomy (NCBI): domain Eukaryota; kingdom Metazoa; phylum Chordata; class Actinopteri; order Cypriniformes; family Leuciscidae; genus Phoxinus; species Phoxinus phoxinus. The sequence continues at coordinate 45,441,486 of NC_136879.1, forward strand.
AAGATTGCCGGCCGCGTCCCGCACCCACGCATGTAACAGCCTATTATGGTTTCCGTCATTATTTTATATTCTGTGCAAGGTGGGCCGGCCAGTCCGTGACCGAGATTATGGCAGTGCAATTAAATACAATCGGATATCTGTTGTTAAAAAATATTAAGCCATTACTTGCAAATGTCCGTTCAAATTTAATTTTACTACGATTGGTTTGAACACGTATAACAACACTTCATTAAAAATCCTAAAACTACACAGCATTAACCTAACAAATCATTTGACAAACAGCTGTAACAGGATAATATAGCATAACATTTCGCGTTCCTTAGTTAATTCATTATCATGACATACAATTTCGCGTTCAGACGTAAAAGTAATACAAAAACTAATAAATGACCTCATCCGTGATCATGATTCACTTGATGATGACTGGTGCATAGATGTATACACTAGAAGTCGCCTTGGCTACGGCAGTTCATTGGAACGAATGTCTTTAATGCGACGTCTAGTGTATATACATCTATGCACCAGTCTGCGCACACGTCACACAGAAGGAAGCGCCCGCGCCCTCAGATCACTTGAACATGGCTGTGTTACAAGTGTGTTGTTTGTGTTAGGTAAAAACGATATAAATACTGTTCGTTTTCTCGCACAAACCGCTCGTTTCGTGTCTTAGGCCATCAATGTGTACTTACATTTACGAGTCATTAAATCATGTTTAATTTGGACTTCTCTGTGCATGTTCTCTGAGGTGGACCCCATAGACCTGCATGATATGACTGTCAGACAACAACGGTTTGACCTAAAAATATCAAAATTGAAAATACTGTGGAAACAAAGACACCTACATCTTGGATGCCCTTGAGGTAAGATAAAACATATCAAAAATGTATTTCAAAGTGAACTATCCCTTTAATTCCATACGTCTCTGGATGTTGAAAACGACATCTCCCATCGTTCCACTCTCCGTCATAGCGTCATCAAGATTCGCCTTTGTTATTGTTGGAAACAGCGCCCTCTTGTGGCTTTAAATCTTACATACTGTAGCTTTAATCAGGTAAACATTTAAATTATATACATCATCATCATTATTGTTTTTTATTTTGTATTTTTAAATATGCAAATGAGGCATTGTCTAATTAAATATGCACTGCTTTGCATACATTTCCTGGACATAAATCTGTACATTGGATGAAGCCAGATTCATAATTCTTGTTTGATTTTGTTGAGATATTAAAGTTTTTTACAGAAGGGATTTTTTACTCCATAAATCAGAGAATTCTGTCCACAGACCGAAACAAATATATGTTCACCAAGTGTTAGGAGTGCAGTGTTAGTGTTGTGTAAAACTAATGATATATGAACAAACCTTGAGATTACAGATATGAATAAAACTCAAAGTTTGGTGTGTGTGTGTGTGTGTGTGTGTGTGTGTGTGTGTGTGTGTGTGTGTGTGTGTGTGTGTGTGTGTGTGTGTGTGTGTGTGTGTGTGTGTGTGTGTGTGTGAAGCAGCAGCTCATAGATCTGCAGGAGATACAGTGTGAGTGAGTGTGTGTGTGTGTGTGTGTGTGTGTGTGTGTGTGTGTAGATCTGCAGGGATATTGTGACTCGTCTGTTCACACTGATTTGATATTAGGGACGCACGATATATCGGCCGAGATCGGTTGTTATGTTATCGGCCCATTGAGAAAGTTTGGCAGATACATTAACGCCGAGAGTGGATTGTTCCCTCACGCTGAGACACTTCAGATGTGCACGGTCATCATGATGGCTTGAGATATGATGGAAAGCACTTTAAAAAAGGAAAATATGGTAAAGTGCAACATGAGCAGCGCAGGTCTGTCATATCGGCTTCATAAACTTCACCGAGATCATCACGTGTGTTTGGGATGTGGCTCTTAATGGAGACTTTAGTTTCTGTAGGATTTCAGGTTAATCGGCCAATATATCGGCTCTCGGCTTTTACATATAGAGAATCATCGGCCATCGGTGTCGGCGTTCACATCGGTGCGCCCGTGTTTGATAGGAAGCATCTGGTATGTTGGTGTGTGTCCATCACGCCACACACACTCGTGAGAGGAAGCGGCTTTGCTTTGTGAAGGAACAGTAACATTTTCTGTTTTATGCCATTTTTCCCTTTCACATATTTTATTAATCATCATAAATTAGGTATAATTTCAAAGTCTTTCCTTTTACTGAAAACACAAGATAACACTCAATCTCTGCATGCTAAAGTACAGCCATATTACACTCTTCCTCACAGTCGTGATGATGTCCTCAGGCTCGACTAGAACAGGTTCTCCTGCTGGAATGTTGATTATTCTCCTCATATTCTCCAGTGTTGCGGCTCCTCTC
>NC_136879.1:45456334-45463834 GCF_949152265.1 Phoxinus phoxinus
CTGTGTCAAAGGCCGCAGACAGATCCAGCAGGATTTGGAAGCATTTGGAACAGTCTCAGAGCTTCAATTACCGAGAGGAGGGCCGTCTCAGTTGAGTGTCTGCTTTTGAAACCAGGTTGTTGTCCAGGAGGTTGTTCTGTGTAAGAAAGGAAGAGATCTGGTTGAAAACAACTCGTTCAAGTGTTTTCGCCACAAATGGAAGAAGGGATAACGGTCTGTAAATTTCTAGATATGCTGGATTTAGTGTGGGTATCTTAAGTAGAGGGGTTACCCGAGCCTTCTTAAATGCTTTGGGAAAGGTACCAGTGTGAAGAGAGGTGTTGATGATGTGTGTGAGTTCGGGTAAAACTGAGGAAGAAATGGCTTGAAGTAGATGAGTGGGAATAGGATCAAGCAGACAGGTAGTAGGGCATTTGGGGACTTCTGCCTCTGAAAGCAGAGAGAAGGAGGGTAGAATGTGTGTGTTAGCTGGTAAGATCTCGGTTTTACCCCCTCGGATCTCAGTTTTACCCCTCAGATCTCAGTTTTACCCTCAGATCTCAGTTTTGCCCCCTCAGATCTCAGTTTTACCCTCAGATCTCAGTTTTGCCCCCTCAGATCTCAGTTTTACCTCTCAGATCTCAGTTTTACCCCTCGGATCTCAGTTTTACCCTCTCAGACCTCAGTTTTGCCCCCTCAAATCTCAGTTTTGCCCCCTCAGATCTCAGTTTTGCCTCCTCAGATCTCAGTTTTACCCTCAGATCTCAGTTTTACCCTCAGATCTCAGTTTTGCCCCCTCAGATTTCAGTTTTACCTCTCAGATCTCAGTTTTACCCCTCAGATCTCAGTTTTACACCCTCAGACCTCAGTTTTGCCCCCTCAAATCTCAGTTTTGCCCCCTCAGATCTCAGTTTTGCCTCCTCAGATCTCAGTTGTACCCCTCAGATCTCAGTTTTGCCCCCCTCAGATCTCAGTTTTACCTCTCAGATCTCAGTTTTACCCCTCAGATCTCAGTTTTACCCCCTCAGACCTCAGTTTTGCCCCCTCAAATCTCAGTTTTGCCCCCTCAGATCTCAGTTTTGCCTCCTCAGATCTCAGTTGTACCCCTCAGATCTCAGTTTTGCCCCCTCAGACCTCATTTTTGCCCCCTCAGTTCTCAGTTTTGCTCCCTCAGATCTCAGTTTGCCCCCTCAGATCTCAGTTTTGCCCCCTCAGATCTCAGTTTTGGCCCCTCAGATCTCAGTTTCCCCCCTCAGACCTCCGTTTTGCCCCCTCAGACCTCAGTTTTGCCCACCTCAGTTCTCAGTTTTGCTCCCTCAGATCTCAGTTTGCCCCCTCAGTTCTCAGTTTTGCCCCCTCAGACCTCATTTTTGCCCCCTCAGTTCTCAGTTTTGCTCCCTCAGATCTCAGTTTGCCCCCTCAGATCTCAGTTTTGCCCCCTCAGATCTCAGTTTTGGCCCCTCAGATCTCAGTTTGCCCCCTCAGATCTCAGTTCCCTTTCGAGGGAACTCGCGATGCGTCAATGACGCTTTGGGAACGCTTCTGCATGATTGCGTCTGAAGCACTTATGTCAACTAGTCCAATGGCGAGAGTGGGCGTCACGGGCGGGTGACGTGACGACCAGGAAAGGATAAAGGACATCCGGTTTAGAACCGCGCTAGCTTTTTGTGCCTCAGCAAAGCGCTCTGTGTCATACTGTCTGTCTTATTTATTGTTGTGTGTCTCAAGCATAGATATTATGGCGAACAAACAACCTTAGGTCGTGTGTTCCTTCCTGCCCTCTGTCTCTACGGGTGGGGATACACACGATGTATGTGTTGTTTGTTTGGAACGGAGCATGTTCTGTCAGCGCTCGAGGGTGCTGACGAGCATTGCGTGTTACTATCGTACTCGCTCCGTTCCCGCTTGTCACTCTTTGAGGAGGGTGTTCAGGCTCGCGTTCCTCGCAGTATCGGCCCCGTGTTGCCGAGGCAGCACGGAGGTTGGTATTGCGGGGTTCGCAAATGGATCTCGCGGAGGGGTTAGAGACGGGCGCCGCCTTTTCTCTGCCTTTACCCGGGGGATCCAGCGCTCTCTCTCTGGGATCGGAAGCCCGCGCCGCGGCTTCTTCCGCCCTGGTTAGAGAGCCCGGTGTTTTAGCAGTCTATCTCTGAGGAGGTAGAGGTGCTGAGCATCGATGCATGTTCACAAGCACAATATATATATGGACAGGAGTATGGGGAGCAAACAGCTTTGGATCGCGTGTTCCTCCCTGCACTCGCTTCATTACGAGTGGGGACACACGCGAGTCATGTGTTGTTTGTTTGAGAGTGGAGAATGCACGGTCAGCTCTAGTAAAAGGGGTCTGACAGTGTTCATTCATAAATTCCCGACGTGTAACATTTGCACTATCGAGAATTTAGCTCTTCTCCCGATGGCTTTCTTCTCGAGGGAAGAAAGTCATAAAGATTATTTGGCTCGGATCTCGCATTTGCTGAGGCATCGCGTAGATTACGAGTCTGCAATAATAATAGTGGACTGGACTGGCTACGTTCATTCATGAACGTTACCGACCTGTGTTCACTATCGGGAGTTTCCCCATGCTACTGTTTATTTAAAAGACTGCAATACGAATCCAGTGGACCTTATGCAAATGCAATGCATTGATTAAAGAGATACTGTGTAGCCTATTGCAAGCTATGAATTTTTGATTCTTTTATTGTATGTTGAAACTATTTTTATATATAAGCTATATATAAATATATATATATATATATATATTCAGCCTTTCATCCAGACTATATTATCTTGTCTGGTTGATTTTTTCTGTTTGATTCTGAGGAATTAAATAAGTGGGCTGTATTTAAATATATATTCAGCCTTTCATGCAGACTATATTATCTTGTCTGGTTGATTTTGTGCTGTTTGATTCTGAGGAATTAAATAAGTGGGCTGCATTTAAATTTGCTTATCTGACTTTCATTAGTTAGATTCATGCATAAGTTCAGCATTTCATCCAGACCGTGTAACTTGTCTGGTTGATCTTTTACATTTAATTTTGAGGAATTATATGGTAAAATTATGTGCTGAGCATCGGGTTAAGGGAATTTAATATTCTCAATCTCCTGTGTGCAATGAGTTGGAGTTTATAACTTCGTAAATGGGGCTGCTGGGCGGAGCAGCACTAGCCATTAACAAACTCCTTGTACAGGCAGAGTGCCATTTTCTGTGCTCCCCCTCAGAAAGATTGGGGACCAGAATGGCATTCTCTACAGAAGCCTTTAAAGCAGAAGATGGATCTGAGGACCGTTTTCTGTGAAAAAGGCTTCGCCCAAGGTCCTGATGCCACTGGTGTCAGACCTCTGAGGGCAACCCCGACCGGGGTGAAGCGGTGTACACCTCAGTATACGGTGCCCGCCCCACCTCGGTGCCCTCAGGAGGTCGTTCTGCCAACCCCGCCACCCTTGGTGCCTCGGGGCGCAGCGGTCTCCAGCGAGCACATGGCTCAGTGTCACCACGACACTGTGTCGAACTCGCACCCTCTGAGGGGGGTTCAAAAACAGTCAGTTCGGTCGTTTCCTGCCAGGATGCTTCAGGTCACCGAAGTGGCTGTTACAATAACACCAGAGGCCAGTCTCGAGGGACTGGTACCCTTAGTAGATTTTCTGACAGAGTGGAAGAATCTGCCGAATATATCTCCATGGGTCCTGCAGATAATAGAGTGAGGTTTCAGAATCTAGTTTCTTTCTCCTCCACCTCGTTACAACGGGGTGCTACTCGCGTTAGTACATCCATAGCAGGCTCTGGTAATGGAGCAAGAAGTAGAGTCTCTATTAGCGTATGGAGCTATAGAGGAGGTGTACTCGCCCGACAGAGAATCGGGGTTTTACAGCCGCTACTTTATTGTTCCGAAAAAGGATGGGGGGTTGCGTCCCTTTTTAGATCTTCGTCTGTTGTATCGTGCAGTCATGAAACTCAAGTTCAAGATGCTCACACAAACAGATCGTGACTCAAATCAGATCCGAGGACTGGTTTGTCACGATAGATTTAAAAGGCGCTTCCTTCCATCCTTCCTCAACAAAGGAAGTTCCTGTGGTTTTCTTTTTGGGGCAAAGAATACCATTATCGGGTGCTTCCATTCGGTCTAGCTATCACCTCGCATGTTCACGAAGTGCGTAGATGCAGCTCTGGCCCGCCAGGCTGCAGGGCTACGCGTTCTGAACTACATCGATGACTGGCTGATTCTGGCGGAATCAGAGCAGTTAGCGGTTCGGCATCGAGATGTCGTCCTCGCTCAGATGAAGAAATTGGGGTTGAGACTCAATGCCAAGAAGAGCGTGCTTTCTCCATTACAGAGAACCACTTTCCTTGGTGTGGTATGGGAATCAGTCACGATGCGAGCCACACTATCGCCCGTTCGTGTAGCTGCTATCCTCACAGCCACAAAAGAGTTGAAGCTAGGTCAGTCACGCACTGTGAAACAGTTCGAGAAACTGTTGGGCCTCATGGCAGCAGCGTCCAATGTGATACCCTTTGGCCTGCTGTACATGAGACCTTTGCAGTGGTGGCTCAGAACCAGAGGGTTCTCCCCGAGGGGAAACCCACTTTGTACGATCAAGATCACGCGGCGGTGTCTCCGCGCCTTGGTTATATGGAGGAAATACTGGTTCCTATCTCACTGAGCAGTCACGCATTATGAAACAGTTCGAGAAACTGTTTGGCCTCATGACAGCAGCGTCCAATGTGATACCCTTTGGCCTGCTGTACATGAGACCTTTGCAGTGGTGGCTCAGAACCAGAGGGTTCTCCCCGAGGGGAAACCCACTTCGTACGATCAAGATCACGCGGCGGTGTCTCCGTGCCTTGGTTATATGGAGGAAATACTGGTTCCTATCCCAGGTTCCGGTGTTGGGAGCTCTTTGCCATCGAGTTGCTATCTCGACAGATGCTTCCCTCACCGGCTGGGGAGCGGTAATGGGATACCGCTCATCCCAGGGCCTGTGGAGGAGTCATCATCTTTTTTGGCACATAAATTGCCTGGAGATGATGGCAGTCTTCAATGCGTTGAGACTTTCCTCCCAGACCTGAGGGACCATCATGTGCTTGTCCGTACAGACAACACATCGGTGGTCTCTTACATAAATATGTAGGAGCAGACATCCTGTTGAGGCAGGGGCTGAGGCCCGGGGAATGGAGGCTCCACACTGAGGTGGTGGAGCACATTTGGGGGGTTTATGACCAGCCACAAGTGGATCTCTTCGCGTCTCAGGATACGACGCATGGTCCACTTTGGTTTTCCCTCACACACCCAGCTCCCTTGGGGCTGGACGTTGTGGTATGGACATGGCCGAGGCTACGTCTGTACATCTTTCCCCGATTACTCTGCTCCCAGGAGTTCTGGACCCGGACCCGGTGTCTCTCCTCGACGGCTCTCCCTTGGAGAATCTAGTAAGGAGGGACCTTCGGTCTCAAGTGGATTGGGTGATTTTTCACCCAGCCCAGAGATTTGGATCCTGTGGGTTTGGCCTCTGATGGGGCCCAACTCATTGACTTCTCTCAACTGAGGTTGTGGAGACCATACTTCACTCCAGAGCTCCCTCCACGAGGAAACTTTATGTATTAAGTGATGGGTATTCACTTCATTTTACGGGTCTTGGACAGTGGGGCCCAGTTTACTGCCCGATTGGTACAGTGCTGGAGTTACTGCTGGTTCGTTTTGCCGCAGGGTTATCCCCTTCCACACTGAAGGTGTACGTGGCGGCTTTAGTGCCTACCATGTCCCTTTTGGTGGTATTTCCCTGAGGGGGGGGGGAAACCTTTGGTTGTTTCCTCCGTGGTGCTTTTAGACCAGGACAGGAGTATGGCGGCTTATAAGCCTTATTATATATGTAGATATCCCTGTAGGATGTGGTATGCGGCAGGCTGGTCCTCTCCGCTCACATTCGTAAGGTTTTGCTACTTCGACCTGGGCGCTTCCCCAGGTTTTCAAATGCACTTGTCTTAGTTGTGCAGTATTCACACAGACAGGTTCTGTTTCGTATGGCGTGTTTGGTATTCTCGTTCCCAAAGCGTCATTGACGCATCGCGAGTTCCCTCGAAAGGGAACGTCTCAGGTTACGACTGTAACCCTAGTTCCCTGAGAAGGGAACGAGACGATGCGTCACTTTGCCATACTTCCTACATCCCTGTGATCGTTTTGCTTCGGCCCTTTCGAAGCTAGCGCGGTTCTAAACCGGATGTCCTTTATCCTTTCCTGGTCGTCACGTCACCCGCCCGTGACGCCCACTCTCGCCATTGGACTAGTTGACATAAGTGCTTCAGACGCAATCATGCAGAAGCGTTCCCAAAGCGTCATTGACGCATCGTCTCGTTCCCTTCTCAGGGAACTAGGGTTACAGTCGTAACCTGAGACGTTTTGCCCCCTCAGATCTCAGTTTTGCCCCCTCAGTTTTACCTCCTTCACCCCAAAACGCAATTGATTTTACCCATTGACGCATACGATGACACCGGTGCGATTAGAATGTTCAACGTGTCACTGATAAATTCAACCACTATGTGCTTTTCATGTATTTAAGGTTTCAGACATTTAAATAGACATGTAAATTAAGTACTATATTAGGAAAAGGACATGTATGGTTTGGTTAATTCAAATTCCATACACTTATCTTTATGGAATAAGCTGCAATAATAATCCTTTCAATTATAGTTTGACGTCGTGTTTTATTCATATCAGATGCACATTGTGTATGAAACAATAAAGTTAATTATTCTCTCATGTTCACTGGGCACTTACTTTTATGTATTTGGGGGAAAATGTATGAATTTACGTGATGTAAATCCGACAGATCCTCAGAATTGCGGTGGAAACTAATCTCGTGTTATATCAACTACCATGGTCATCATAAAGGTGTTTAAACAACACAACACATTCACTTCCACATATTTGACAATTGGAATATATCATATAATTCATGCTATAGGTAACAAGTTTTGAAATATTTTGAATAAACAAGGAAAAACGACATAAACGTGTTTCATATGTGTGGCTGCATGACGTGTTGGCATGGAAATAATACGTTCTAAAATAACGGTCGCCTTAAACTCACGCTGGGGGTTCAGCTAGAACTGCCGACTTCAGGCGCTTCTGTGGTGGGAATAACGCTTCTCTGTTTGGTCCTTCTGCTAGTTAATCAATATAGTGCACAGTAGAAGCCTCCGTGTCTCTGACAAGCACTTCACGCTGGTGCATCGCTGGTGTAACTTTTTTTTAGTTTTGTGCAAGTTAGCAGTTCCGTTCCGTGCAACAGAAACACACGCCTTTACGAATAAATAACCGTGATGTTTTAAATCGGTTAATTGCTGCATCCCTATCTGGAATCAAACCCGCGTCTCTGTCTGACCTAAGCCTAAGCCTCTCTTTAAATGCTCGCGCTCTTGAGGATGAGGATGGATTCTGATTGGCTGTCAATGTTTTCATCGTTCATTAGCTGGAAAAAAATGACTTTGAAGTGATTCCAATGATGTTGTTCATTTACGTTGTTA
>NC_136879.1:45468834-45481334 GCF_949152265.1 Phoxinus phoxinus
GCCGCTAACACGACACCGTTCTAACAGAAAACCCTTAACGCGCTCCGGCCGCTCATTTGCACAACAACAGTGCCTGCGCTCGAGAACGCAAGCCTTGAAAATCTCTGCGCAAACTTTAAAAACATAAACCTGTGAAATGCTGACAGCACATCACGTTTAGTCTATAGAGATCTGCGTCTGAATATGTGTGCAGTGTAGTCTTTCTTAACAAATTGACCTCACCAAATTATTTGTCTGGCTTTAAAAATGTATGAAACAGAATTATTTATCACTTACGAGTAGCGTTGCCATGTGAACCGGAACTATTTTGACAACGTTGTATCTGTACAGAGGTGAAGGGAAGGCCTTCACAGGGGAGTCAATTCACAACTTCACAATTTTCCCTCAGGGAGACCTCACTGCACTTCCTGATGCGAGACTGTATTAGACGGTTGCATATGTAACCTTTGGTTGAATATAAGAATTCCCGACTATGCCACCTAGGTTCCTTCTCTACCTAGGAAAGTAAACAAATACACATACCCCAAAAGGAAGTTAAACCAAAGAGAATTACAACAAAAGGAAGGACCCTGCTGGTTCGGATTGCACTGAAGACTGAGACGTGACTTTTCAAAAGTATACAAAATTATTTATTTCAGAGAAAAATCATTCACTTAAAAACCATCAAAATAGGTCACAAATACAGCTTACCAATTAATACCGACAGTTACAAGAGACCACAATTTGACAGTTTAACAGAAGGGACAAACACAGCAAATCAGTGGGTAAACAAAACGTGAAGCAAGCGTCACACCGAATAAAGAGAATATCTAGAGAAAGCAAATACACTCCCCCACATGTTAAGCCTCAATATCAAGGTTCTAACGGCCAATTGGATTTGGTAATACAGAAAAAGAAAAAGAAAACTGACAGAAAAGGAAAATAAAATAATTACGCCACTGTCACAATAACATCATACTTCACTTCACAATTAAGACTAATATTAAGATAATTTGTACTAGTTTAAATGAACCAGGCTACCAGCATATCAGATATCAGTTACTAACCCATCGAACATACAGTGGACTGCGTCAGTATTTCAACATCTGCCGTACGAGCAGGGCTCATTAAAGAGCTCGGTCGTTACAGCGGTTCGAACCCGCAGTATCCGCTGCCGTCAGTTGTGCTACGACCATAAAATAGTGACAAAATAAATATAAAAAACAGCAGCTAGCGCTCTTGGGCCGCCCCTGTAATAAAAAAACACTAATAGTAAATACTGTTTAATTTCCCCCCTCCCAAAATAGGACACCAATTATAACACTTCTTACCTCGTAGGGGAATTTAAGCTATAGTAACCTTTATGTTCCCTGCGCTCGGCACTTCACGCACACACATTCCAGAGAGGCAAAGCAACTAGAACTGGGTAGCCGGTTACTTCACACAGCACGGAGAAGAACGATCAACCCAAACTTACACAGGGTTTTTATCACACCACTAGACACAGACGCGCTCTCATGATTGCACCGCACAGGTGTACTCAATATCAACTGCGGTTCAACGCCGGTGGGCGTGTCTAGCCATTGAAATATGCAACCATTACGAGTTACCCAATTCCAATGAGCAAAACTGAACCTTGGATTATCAACCTGTCACACATAGTTATAATTTTGTCCCTGATATTCTCGATCTTATAAGTGAAGAAGTTCATAAAGTCATTACTGCTGTGTTTCTTGGAAACTTCTGGGCTTGAAGCTTTCTTTTTCGTTAGTTTAGCCACTGTTTGAAATAAATACCTAGGATTATGTTTATTTTCTTCTAATAGGGTTGAAAAATAAGCAGATCTAGCAGCTTTTAAAGCCTCTCTGTAAGCAATCGAGCTCTCCTTCCATGAAATCCGAAACACCTCTAGTTTTGTTTTCTTCCAGTTGCGCTCCATTTTTCTGGCTGCTCTCTTAAGGGCCTGAGTGTGTTCATTTGTATTATATCTGTTTTTTATTTGTTGAACATCAATTACATTTTTAACCTTAGATGGGTTTGAACGTTTTTTGGATTTCCAAGTTCAGGGAACAGACACAGTCTCTATATGATGATATCTAGGGGAAAGAGGCTCTATATGATGATATCTAGGGGAAAGAGTCTCTATATGATGATATCTAGGTGAAAGAGTCTCTATATGATGATATCTAGGTGAAAGAGTCTCTATATGATGATATCTAGGTGAAAGAGTCTCCATATGATGATATCTAGGTGAAAGAGGCTCTATATGATGATATCTAGGGGAAAGAGTCTCTATATGATGATATCTAGGGGAAAGAGTCTCTATATGATGATATCTAGGTGAAAGAGTCTCTATGTGATGATATCTAGGTGAAAGAGTCTCTATATGATGATATCTAGGTGAAAGAGTCTCTATATGATGATATCTAGGAGAAAGAGTCTCTATATGATGATATCTAGGTGAAAGAGGCTCTATATGATGATATCTAGGTGAAAGAGGCTCTATATGATGATATCTAGGTGAAAGAGGCTCTATATGATGATATCTAGGTGAAAGAGGCTCTATATGATGATATCTAGGTGAAAGAGGCTCTATATGATGATATCTAGGTGAAAGAGTCTCTATGTGATGATATCTAGGGGAAAGAGTCTCTATGTGATGATATCTAGGTGAAAGAGTCTCTATGTGATGATATCTAGGTGAAAGAGTCTCTATATGATGATATCTAGGTGAAAGAGGCTCTATATGATGATATCTAGGTGAAAGAGTCTCTATATGATGATATCTAGGGGAAAGAGTCTCTATATGATGATTTCTAGGGGAAAGAGGCTCTATATGATGATATCTAGGGGAAAGAGTCTCTATATGATGATATCTAGGTGAAAGAGTCTCTATATGATGATATCTAGGTGAAAGAATCTCTATGTGATGATATCTAGGTGAAAGAGTCTCTATGTGATGATATCTAGGTGAAAGAGGCTCTATATGATGATATCTAGGTGAAAGAGGCTCTATATGATGATATCTCGGTGAAAGAGGCTCTATATGATGATATCTAGGTGAAAGAGTCTCTATATGATGATATCTAGGGGAAAGAGGCTCTATATGATTATATCTAGGTGAAAGAGGCTCTATATGATTATATCTAGGGGAAAGAGGCTCTATATGATGATATCTAGGGGAAAGAGTCTCTATATGATGATATCTAGGTGAAAGAGTCTCTATATGATGATATCTAGGTGAAAGAGGCTCTATATGATGATATCTAGGTGAAAGAGGCTCTATATGATGATATCTAGGTGAAAGAGTCTCTATATGATGATATCTAGATGAAAGAGGCTCTATATGATGATATCTAGGTGAAAGAGGCTCTATATGATGATATCTAGGTGAAAGAGGCTCTATATGATGATATCTAGGTGAAAGAGGCTCTATATGATGATATCTAGGTGAAAGAGGCTCTATATGATGATATCTAGGGGAAAGAGGCTCTATATGATGATATCTAGGGGAAAGAGTCTCTATATGATGATATCAAGGTAAGAGTCTCTATATGATGATATCTAGGTGAAAGAGTCTCTATATGATGATATCAAGGTAAGAGTCTCTATATGATGATATCTAGGTGAAAGAGTCTCTATATGATGATATCTAGGAGAAAGAGTCTCTATATGATGATATCAAGGTAAGAGTCTCTATATGATGATATCTAGGTGAAAGAGTCTCTATATGATGATATCAAGGTAAGAGTCTCTATATGATGATATCTAGGTGAAAGAGTCTCTATATGATGATATCTAGGTGAAAGAGGCTCTATATGATGATATCTAGGTGAAAGAGGCTCTATATGATGATATCTAGGTGAAAGAGTCTCTATATGATGATATCTAGGTGAAAGAGTCTCTATGTGATGATATCTAGGTGAAAGAGGCTCTATATGATGATATCTAGGTGAAAGAGGCTCTATATGATGATATCTAGGTGAAAGAGTCTCTATATGATGATATCTAGGTGAAAGAGGCTCTATATGATGATATCTAGGTGAAAGAGGCTCTATATGATGATATCTAGGGGAAAGAGTCTCTATATGATGATATCTAGGTGAAAGAGGCTCTATATGATGATATCTAGGTGAAAGAGGCTCTATATGATGATATCTAGGTGAAAGAGGCTCTATATGATGATATCTAGGTGAAAGAGGCTCTATATGATGATATCTAGGTGAAAGAGTCTCTATATGATGATATCTAGATGAAAGAGTCTCTATATGATGATATCTAGGTGAAAGAGGCTCTATATGATGATATCTAGGTGAAAGAGGCTCTATGTGATGATATCTAGATGAAAGAGTCTCTATATGATGATATCTAGGTGAAAGAGGCTCTATATGATGATATCTAGGTGAAAGAGTCTCTATATGATGATATCTAGGTGAAAGAGTCTCTATATGATGATATCTCGGTGAAAGAGTCTCTATATGATGATATCTAGGTGAAAGAGGCTCTATATGATGATATCTAGGTGTAAGAGTCTCTATATGATGATATCTAGGTGAAAGAGGCTCTATATGATGATATCTAGGTGAAAGAGTCTCTATATGATGATATCTAGGTGAAAGAGGCTCTATATGATGATATCTAGGTGAAAGAGTCTCTATATGATGATATCTAGGTGAAAGAGGCTCTATATGATGATATCTAGGTGAAAGAGTCTCTATATGATGATATCTAGGTGAAAGAGGCTCTATATGATGATATCTAGGTGTAAGAGTCTCTATATGATGATATCTAGGTGAAAGAGGCTCTATATGATGATATCTAGGTGAAAGAGTCTCTATATGATGATATCTAGATGAAAGAGGCTCTATATGATGATATCTAGGTGAAAGAGGCTCTATGTGATGGGATTTATCTGACCTTGGTGACGTGAGGCCGCTAGCAGACGGTCGGTTAAGCCAGTCTGTCTGCTTCCTGACCTGAGCCCCAGATTGTCATGTTTTATCTCTAAGACTATGAGCCAAATTACTAGAGAGAAGAGCAGCACCATCCCAGGAGGGATGAATACCTTCTCTTTTCAACAGGTCAGGTTTGCCCCAAAAACTTTTCCAATTGTCTATGAATTCTGTATTATTTCGCGGACACCACCCAGACAGCCAGCCATTGAGTGAACACAATCTACTAACTATCTCATCACTCCGGCGAACAGGAAGGGGGCCAGAGCAAATTACAGTGCTTGACATCGTACTTGCGAGTTCACACACCTCTTTAATATTAATTTTGGTGATCTCCGACTGGCGGAGTCGAACATCATTAGTGCCGACGTGAATAATAATCTTAGAGAATTTACGTTTAGCATTAGGCAGCACTTTTAAATTTGCTTTGATGTCAGGCGCTCTGGCTCCCGGCAAACATGTGACTATGGTGGCTGGTGTCTCTATTTTCACGTTCCGTGTGATCGAATCACCAATAACTCGGGCATATTTAGGATTCTCAGTGGGTGTTTCACTGAGGGGGCAGAACCTGTTTGTTGTGGTAATCGGAACGGAAGAGCGGTGTTTTGTCCCGCTCTTCCGTTCCGATTACCACTACAAATAAATTCTGTTTTATAAATAATTTATTTATAAATTAAATAAATATTTAATGAGATAATGCCTAATTTGCATAATTAAACATACAAATTTCATAAACTTGTTATACTTTTTTAAATATACTTGTGTAAGTAATCAACTGAGGAAGTTTCATGGGGATATCTATTATTTAAAAATATTATCCTATTCACCTGTAGTGTCGGAAACTACTAGTCATGCAGTTTTTCATATCAGATATGCATTTCCGTTTGAATCACTTTACGCTCGAATCACTTTACACACACACTCACACACACACACTCACACACTCACACTCACACACTCACACACTCACACACACACACACTCACACACACACACTCACACACATCGGTTTATTCGCACTGCAGACGGTCAGCTGAAGTTCGCTTTTCTTTGGTTTGAGCATTTTGTTGATTTGAGTCTGAATGACTGAACAAACGGGTGTTTGGGACGACTCACTCCTTCACAAGGAGAACGGATGAAGTGTAACTGTAAATGTGACAAATGTGAAAGTGACAAATACATTACAGTGACAAGAATGTTACTGATTCATTATTTTTAGTATGTTATTGTCTTTTTTTGTATAGTCATTCTCAGCCATCCGCTCAATGGGAAAAAAAAATGGATCTTCTTTGTAATTTTATTAAACATAATAACTTAGTGCTTTTTAAATAATCAATTAAATTTGTAAATATGTCATCATCTAAAAAAAAAGGTCACTGAACAAATGAGTGTTTTTGATGAACAGATTAAGAATACTAGGATTAATCAATTAATAATGATTAACAAAGAGTGAGTAAATGGTTCATTCTTTAAGTTGTCTGGTCTATGGTATATATATCTAAAATGAAGACATGTAATCATGATGGCATGTTTCACGTTGGTTCCTTCTGAAACTCACGGCTCTAGCTTCAGTTCGTCTCGGACCAGAAGCGCAGGTTTCAGCAAGACTCGTTCTGTGGAAAAGACTTCTTTGTCATCTCTATAATGGATAATTTTCCCTCTGGAACCAATTTAGTGTGTCGGACCCTTCCAGGGCCCTCAGTGGCTCTGGCGTCTCTTTACTGGTGTGTTAAGCATCTCTCAGACGCCCCGGCGGAGCTTTATTAGCCCCGCAACTGCAGCTGTAAACCTGGAAACTGCCTGTGTGAGATTCACCTGCTATTACTCTCCAAGAGGAGAAAAGTTGCCGAAAACAAGAGGCAGGAGTGAATTTCTTCCCTGGTAATTGGAGAATCTCCAGCCGCCGTCTCTGCATGCGGCGTCACGCGCGAGTCAACACGACTCTGTAAACAGTGAGCGGATCGTGTTCACGCTGTGTGATTAAATGTCAGGTGAGGCGTCTGCCGTCCACTCATTAACCTCGCTCGATCGAAGCCTGACCTTTTCACTCATTCATCCGCTGCGAGTGTGTGTGCCTCGTCTGGAGGCCGTTTGACCTCGTGTGAGAAACATGAACATTGAATCTGGTGTTTAAGCAGAAACAGACAGTCTTGATCTGTGATTGTTGCTCGTCTGGCACATGAGAAGTGACACGTAATGACTGATGTGGACAGAGGTTTGTGCAGGTCAGGGTACTTCTGCTCAGGACTGATAACCTTAACCCTAAACCCTTCTGCTCAGGACTGATAACCTTAACCCTAACCCTTCTGCTCAGGACTGATAACCCTAACCCTAAACCCTTCTGCTCAGGACTGATAACCTTAACCCTAAACCCTTCTGCTCAGGACTGATAACCTTAACCCTAACCCTTCTGCTCAGGACTGATAACCTTAACCCTAAACCCTTCTGCTCAGGACTGATAACCTTAACCCTAACCCTTCTGCTCAGGACTGATAACCCTAACCCTAACCCATCCTGATGGCGGAGCCCCTGCTGCACCTGCACCCGTCCACTGTTACCGGGATTATTAGCAGCTGGAAGATGATCACGAACACCAGTGCTCAGACTGGCCCTGCTTCTGCTCCCGTGTTCCAGTGTGATGGGCTTTTAACCGGCGCTGTTGTGTTTCAGGGCCGTGACACTGGACAATAATAGACACAGCCAGTTAGACAATCGCCCCCCCCGTCCCCACCCACACACACAATTTTTTAAAGGGGTCCTATAATGCTTTTTCACTTCTTCAGCATTTATTTAAGAGATCTAAAAAGGCTACAAAGCTTAGTCCACTCCAAAGGGAGATTGTTTATTTAACACCACTTGTCATAGACGCGGCGCTGCGCTTCTCGTCCGGTGTGCGATACCTCGAGTTGTCATAGACGCGGCGCTGCGCTTCTCGTCCGGTGTGCGATACCTCGAGTTGTCATAGACGCGGCGCTTCTCGTCCGGTGTGCGATACCTCGAGTTGTCATAGACGCGGCGCTTCTCGTCCGGTGTGCGATACCTCGAGTTGTCATAGACGCGGCGCTTCTCGTCCGGTGTGCGATACCTCGAGTTGTCATAGACGCGGCGCTTCTCGTCCGGTGTGCGATACCTCGAGTTGTCATAGACGCGGCGCTTCTCGTCCGGTGTGCGATACCTCGAGTTGTCATAGACGCGGCGCTTCTCGTCCGGTGTGCGATACCTCGAGTTGTCATAGACGCGGCGCTTCTCGTCCGGTGTGTGCGATACCTCGAGTTGTCATAGACGCGGCGCTGCGCTTCTCGTCCGGTGTGCGATACCTCGAGTTGTCATAGACGCGGCGCTGCGCTTCTCGTCCGGTGTGCGATACCTCGAGTTGTCATAGACGCGGCGCTTCTCGTCCGGTGTGCGATACCTCGAGTTGTCATAGACGCGGCGCTTCTCGTCCGGTGTGCGATACCTCGAGTTGTCATAGACGCGGCGCTTCTCGTCCGGTGTGCGATACCTCGAGTTGTCATAGACGCGGCGCTTCTCGTCCGGTGTGCGATACCTCGAGTTGTCATAGACGCGGCGCTTCTCGTCCGGTGTGTGCGATACCTCGAGTTGTCATAGACGCGGCGCTGCGCTTCTCGTCCGGTGTGCGATACCTCGAGTTGTCATAGACGCGGCGCTTCTCGTCCGGTGTGTGCGATACCTCGAGTTGTCATAGATGCGGCGCTTCTCGTCCGGTGTGTGCGATACCTCGAGTTGTCATAGACGCGGCGCTGCGCTTCTCGTCCGGTGTGCGATACCTCGAGTTGTCATAGACGCGGCGCTTCTCGTCCGGTGTGCGATACCTCGAGTTGTCATAGACGCGGCGCTTCTCGTCCGGTGTGTGCGATACCTCGAGTTGTCATAGATGCGGCGCTTCTCGTCCGGTGTGTGATACCTCGAGTTGTCATAGACGCGGCGCTTCTCGTCCGGTGTGCGATACCTCGAGTTGTCATAGACGCGGCGCTTCTCGTCCGGTGTGCGATACCTCGAGTTGTCATAGACGCGACGCTTCTCGTCCGGTGTGTGCGATACCTCGAGTTGTCATAGACGCGGCGCTTCTCGTCCGGTGTGCGATACCTCGAGTTGTCATAGACGCGGCGCTTCTCGTCCGGTGTGCGATACCTCGAGTTGTCATAGACGCGGCGCTTCTCGTCCGGTGTGTGATACCTCGAGTTGTCATAGACGCGGCGCTTCTCGTCCGGTGTGCGATACCTCGAGTTGTCATAGACGCGACGCTTCTCGTCCGGTGTGTGATACCTCGAGTTGTCATAGACGCGGCGCTTCTCGTCCGGTGTGCGATACCTCGAGTTGTCATAGACGCGGCGCTTCTCGTCCGGTGTGTGATACCTCGAGTTGTCATAGACGCGGCGCTTCTCGTCCGGTGTGCGATACCTCGAGTTGTCATAGACGCGGCGCTTCTCGTCCGGTGTGCGATACCTCGAGTTGTCATAGACGCGGCGCTTCTCGTCCGGTGTGCGATACCTCGAGTTGTCATAGACGCGGCGCTTCTCGTCCGGTGTGCGATACCTCGAGTTGTCATAGACGCGACGCTTCTCGTCCGGTGTGTGCGATACCTCGAGTTGTCATAGACGCGGCGCTTCTCGTCCGGTGTGCGATACCTCGAGTTGTCATAGACGCGGCGCTTCTCGTCCGGTGTGCGATACCTCGAGTTGTCATAGACGCGGCGCTTCTCGTCCGGTGTGCGATACCTCGAGTTGTCATAGACGCGGCGCTTCTCGTCCGGTGTGTGATACCTCGAGTTGTCATAGACGCGGCGCTTCTCGTCCGGTGTGCGATACCTCGAGTTGTCATAGACGCGACGCTTCTCGTCCGGTGTGCGATACCTCGAGTTGTCATAGACGCGGCGCTTCTCGTCCGGTGTGTGATACCTCGAGTTGTCATAGACGCGGCGCTTCTCGTCCGGTGTGTGCGATACCTCGAGTTGTCATAGACGCGACGCTTCTCGTCCAGTGTGCGATACCTCGAGTTGTCATTGAAGCGGCGCTTCTCGTCCAGTGTGTGATACCTCGAGTTGTCATAGACGCGGCGCTTCTCGTCCAGTGTGTGATACCTCGAGTTGTCATAGACGCGGCGCTTCTCGTCCGGTGTGCGATACCTCGAGTTGTCATAGACGCGGCGCTTCTCGTCCGGTGTGTGATACCTCGAGTTGTCATAGACGCGACGCTTCTCGTCCAGTGTGTGATACCTCGTGTTGTCATAGACGCGGCGCTTCTCGTCCGGTGTGTGCGATACCTCGAGTTGTCATAGACGCGGTGCTTCTCGTCCGGTGTGCGATACCTCGAGTTGTCATAGACGCGGCGCTTCTCGTCCGGTGTGTGATACCTCGAGTTGTCATAGACGCGACGCTTCTCGTCCAGTGTGTGATACCTCGAGTTGTCATAGACGCGGCGCTTCTCGTCCGGTGTGCGATACCTCGAGTTGTCATAGACGCGGCGCTTCTCGTCCGGTGTGTGATACCTCGAGTTGTCATAGACGCGGCGCTTCTCGTCCGGTGTGTGCGATACCTCGAGTTGTCATAGACGCGGCGCTTCTCGTCCGGTGTGTGATATCTCGAGTTGTCATAGACGCGGCGCTTCTCGTCCGGTGTGTGCGATACCTCGAGTTGTCATAGACGCGGCGCTTCTCGTCCGGTGTGTGTGATACCTCGAGTTGTCATAGACGCGGTGCTTCTCGTCCGGTGTGTGATACCTCGAGTTGTCATAGACGCGGCGCTTCTCGTCCGGTGTGCGATACCTCGAGTTGTCATAGACGCGGTGCTTCTCGTCCGGTGTGTGATTCCTCGAGTTGTCATAGACGCGACGCTTCTCGTCCAGTGTGTGATACCTCGAGTTGTCATAGACGCGGCGCTTCTCGTCCGGTGTGCGATACCTCGAGTTGTCATAGACGCGGCGCTTCTCGTCCGGTGTGTGATACCTCGAGTTGTCATAGACGCGGCGCTTCTCGTCCGGTGTGTGATACCTCGAGTTGTCATAGACGCGGCGCTTCTCGTCCGGTGTGTGATACCTCGAGTTGTCATAGACGCGACGCTTCTCGTCCGGTGTGTGTGATACCTCGAGTTGTCATAGACGCGGCGCTTCTCGTCCGGTGTGTGATACCTCGAGTTGTCATAGACGCGACGCTTCTCGTCCGGTGTGTGATACCTCGAGTTGTCATAGACGCGACGCTTCTCGTCCAGTGTGTGATACCTCGAGTTGTCATAGACGCGGCGCTTCTCGTCCGGTGTGCGATACCTCGAGTTGTCATAGACGCGGCGCTTCTCGTCCGGTGTGTGATACCTCGAGTTGTCATAGACGCGGCGCTTCTCGTCCGGTGTGTGATACCTCGAGTTGTCATAGACGCGGCGCTTCTCGTCCGGTGTGTGATACCTCGAGTTGTCATAGACGCGACGCTTCTCGTCCGGTGTGTGTGATACCTCGAGTTGTCATAGACGCGGCGCTTCTCGTCCGGTGTGTGATACCTCGAGTTGTCATAGACGCGACGCTTCTCGTCCGGTGTGTGATACCTCGAGTTGTCATAGACGCGACGCTGCGCTTCTCCAGTGGTCAAGACCAGCACAGACCAGCACAGACCAGTAAAGACCAGCACAGACCAGTTCAGACCAGCACAGACCAGTTCAGACCAGCACAGACCAGTAGAGACCAGCATAGACCAGCACAGACCAGTAGAGACCAGCACAGACCAGCTCAGACCAGCACAGACCAGTAGAGACCAGCACAGACCAGCACAGACCAGCACAGACCAGTTCAGACCAGCACAGACCAGCACAGACCAGTAGAGACCAGCACAGACCAGTTCAGACCAGCACAGACCAGTTCAGAGCAGCACAGACCAGTTCAGACCAGCACAGACCAGTAGAGACCAGCAGAGACCAGCACAGACCAGTAGAGACCAGCACAGACCAGCTCAGACCAGCACAGACCAGTAGAGACCAGCACAGACCAGCACAGACCAGCACAGACCAGTTCAGACCAGCACAGACCAGCACAGACCAGTAGAGACCAGCACAGACCAGTTCAGACCAGCACAGACCAGTTCAGAGCAGCACAGACCAGTTCAGACCAGCACAGACCAGTTCAGACCATCACAGACCAGTTCAGAGCAGCACAGACCAGTAGAGACCAGCACAGACCAGTTCAGAGCAGCACAGACCAGTAGAGACCAGCACAGACCAGTTCAGAGCAGCACAGACCAGTTCAGAGCAGCACAGACCAGTAGAGACCAGCACAGACCAGTTCAGAGCAGCACAGACCAGTAGAGACCAGCACAGACCAGTAGAGACCAGCACAGACCAGTTCAGACCAGCACAGACCAGTAGAGACCAGCACAGACCAGTTCAGACCAGCACAGACCAGTAGAGACCAGCACAGACCAGTTCAGAGCAGCACAGACCAGTAGAGACCAGCACAGACCAGCTCAGACCAGCACAGACCAGTTCAGACCAGCACAGAACAGTAGAGACCAGCACAGACCAGCACAGACCAGTTCAGACCAGCACAGACCAGTAGAGACCAGCACAGA
>NC_136879.1:45488491-45520991 GCF_949152265.1 Phoxinus phoxinus
CAGCAGCTTTACAGTCACCAACAGGAGAATCAGTGATGAGACACGTTCAGATTCATCTACAGCAGCGCTACGGAGCAACTGTTGAGTTCAGTTTGCTTCTGATGAGGGAGTCATTCGTTTCGAAGCAGATCCAGAGTCTCCGTGACGGAGGTTAATGAGTTAAACACAAGTGATTTCATCATCATCATCATCATTCGGCGCTCTGGAACATGCCAACTGGCCATTAGCCCATTCCATATAGCATACAGTTAGTGTGGGCGAATGGTTGTGTCCATGCATCTGTGCGTGAGCAGCGAGTCTAACCCTGGGGTCAGAGCACAACCAGTGTATGCATGCATTATTGCAATCCACAATTACATGAGTTGTGGAAAGACAAATACATGATAGAAAATGCTAACAGTGAACTGTATGGAAAAGCGAAATAACAAAAGGTCAGATTGATGACCGGCTGGGTTGGAGGGAGTTAGACTGCGACAGCGATGCGATCGAGGAGATGCGGAGGATGGGTTAGATGTGCCGCTGTGATGTCGAAACCGGATTGGTACACGTCGGGATCAGCTGACGCGAGCTTGGCTAACCCTGCCTGACCTAACACGATACTTGATCATTTTAAATTAAAAATAAAATGAACTTTAATCATTTCTTTGCATCACACTGCAAGAACAAACTGGTAATGAAAGTAAGAATGATTCCACGTGTGTGATCCGTCAGAGCCGGAGGAACTTCAGAGACTCATAAACGTCTTCATGTCAGAGATCTGCTCTCCTCAGAGAACCACTGACGTCTGATTGTTATATTCGTATGTGTAACTCATGCGAGGATTTCCATTCTGTATGAAAGCTCGTCCTGACAGTCTCTGATTGATGACTTTAATGAGGACTGTTTGCTGTCGCAAGTTAACCCAGCTGACAGAGAACGTTCTTGCAGGATTCTCTAAGATATGAACAAGCGTTCTTCCAGTAACATTAATACAACGATCTGTCCAAGTTATCTGGTCTTTAATACTGTTCTCAGAACAATAGCACAATAGCACGGTTAAACAGGCGTATAATAATTTGGGTAAATGTGTAATCTAGATTTATGCCTATTTTTTCACATCTTCACGGACACAACAATGATTTCCCTCGTGTGTTAATATTTTTCCTTGTAATGATGTATGATTTGCAAAAATGAAAACTGCTGCGTCCGTTTATATTAGAGAATTAAAGTCTATGTGCGTTGTGCACACGCTACATAATGGCCAAGCACGCGCCCTTAAAATAGCATATGACTAACGCGCGGCGCCGCTGACTTTAGACTGGGTTTCTCCTGGTCGGAATTGCTTTTTAAAACTGGAAAATATCACCAGGGAGCGTTTGCGCCGGAACACGCTCCTCTTTTCGCCGAACCCCCGAGCGCAAGTTGATTCCCTAATTCACCGACGTGCGTCTGTGGAGGGAAGAGTCGCTGTGCGCGGGTGCAGAATAGGAATGATACATGCGTCGTGTACAAAGTCAATTGCGCTGGGTGCAAGATAGAGCCCTATTTATACATCTTTCATGGAGCATTTTTAGTAACGTTCTTATTGTGTTTAAAGAATGATATAATGTAATGTTAGTGACACTCATAATACAAAAAAATATATATTTTGAACATTGTTGTGGCTTGATTGTCTGTGGGGAATTGATTGGATGGTTGTGGTTTGCTATTGGCTGATCTCAAATGAGTGACAGGTTGCCCCGCCCACATCATCAGAGAAGAGATGAGGGGAAATTATTCTGATTCAAGATTATTGTGTGTGTGTGTGTGTGTGTGTGTGTGTGTGTGTGTGTGTGTGTGTGTGTGAATCACAGCTGTATCTGCAGATCTCATGTGTGTGTGTGTGTGTGTGTGTGTGTGTGTGTGTGTGTGTGTGTGTGTGTGTGTGTGTGTGTGTGTGTGTGTGTGTGAATCACAGCTGTATCTGCAGATCTCGTGTGTGTGTGTGTGTGTGTGTGTGTGTGTGTGTGTGTGTGAGTGTGTGTGTGTATGTGTATGTGTATGTGTGTGTGAATCACAGCTGTATCTGCAGATCTCGTGTGTGTGTGTGTGTGTGTGTGTGTGTGTGTGTGTGTGTGTGTGTGTGTGTGTGTGTGTGTGTGTGTGTGTGAATCACAGCTGTATCTGCAGATCTCGTGTGTGTGTGTGTGTGTGTGTGTGTGTGTGTGTGTGTGTGTGTGTGTGTGTGTGTGTGTGTGTGAATCACAGAGAGATGGGTGAGAGAGCTGATTAAACTCATACAGATACTGCAGCTCTGTCTGTCTCTCACTGCCTCAGCAAATCTCCTGTCTGTCTCATTAGTGTCTGACACACTGACTCCCTCAGGCGAGCCCACAGCGAGTGTCCAGCTCTTACACACACACACACACACACACACACACACACACACACACACTGAACTGCCTGTCAGAGAGACAGACAGTCAGAGAGACAGACAGCTGCTGGTTAGCAGAGTCTCTCAGCGGTTTAATTGGAGGAAACTCAGGGTGTGAGTGTGTGTGAGTGTGTGTGAGTGTGTGTGAGTGTGTGTGTGAGTGTGTGTGAGTGTGTGTGTGAGCACACCGCCAGCCTGTCGCTCTTTCTCTGAATGTTCGCTCATGAACGTGTCGTCTGTAGTTCTTCATGTCCTCACATGAGCGCTGGAACAGTGAAAACCTGTCATTAAAACTCACTCAGAGACTTCAGTGAACGCAGTGTCGGCTGACGGTGTTTGTCTTCAGTCGAGCTCCTTCACAGCAGGCCAGAATCTGAATAACTTGTTTATTACTGCAAAGCTGCTTTTAAACAATGTATGTTGTATAAAGCGCTATAGAAATACATGTGAATACCACACATATGAAGGGCTCACATGTAGTGTAGTGATGTCGAAGAGCCTGACCGGTGCTGTGTCTCCGTCAGGTGTTATGTGGACGATAAGGTGTCGAAGGTGGCCTGGCTGAACCGCTCCAACATCATCTTCGCGGGCGAGGACAAGTGGTCCCTGGACCCGCGAGTGGAGCTGGTGACCCAGGGTCAGCTGGAGTACAGTCTGAGGATCCAGAAGGTGGACGTGTTCGACGAGGGCCCGTATACCTGCTCCATCCAGACCAAACAACAGCCCAAGACCTCGCAGGTGTTCCTCATCGTTCAAGGTGAGCACCGCGTGATGGACAGGCTGTCGGACCAATGACAGCTCATCTTCTGTTAATCCCAGCAGGACCCTCTCACTCCACTTGTCACACACTCCCGTCACACACTCCCGTCACACACTCCCGTCACACACTCCCGTCACACACTCCCGTCACACACTCCTGTCACACACTCCTCCCACTCGCTCTTGTCACACACTCCCGTCACACACTCCCGTTACACACTCCCATCACACACTCCTCCCACTCGCTCTTGTCACACACTCCCGTCACACACTCCCGTCACACACTCCCGTCACACACTCCTCCCACTCACTCTTGTCACACACTCCCGTCACACACTCCCATCACACACTCCTGTCACACACTCCCATCACACACTCCCGTCACACACTCCCATCACACACTCCTGTCACACACTCACGTCACACACTCCCGTCACACACTCCTCCCACTCACTCTTGTCACACACTCCCGTCACACACTCCCGTCACACACTCCCGTCACACACTCCTGTCACACACTCCCGTCACACACTCCCATCACACACTCCTGTCACTCACTCTTGTCACACACTCCCGTCACACACTCCCATCACACACTCCTGTCACTCGCTCTTGTCACACACTCCCGTCACACACTCCCATCACACACTCCTGTCACTCGCTCTTGTCACACACTCCCGTCACACACTCCCGTCACACACTCCCGTCACACACTCCCATCACACACTCCTGTCAAACACTCCCGTCACACACTCCCGTCACACACTCCCGTCACACACTCCCATCACACACTCCCGTCACTTGCTCCCGTCACACACTCCTGTCACACACTCCTCCCACTCGCTCTTGTCACACACTCCCGTCACACACTCCCATCACACACTCCTGTCACACACTCCTGTCACACACTCCCATCACACACTCCTGTCACTCGCTCTTGTCACACACTCCTGTCACACACTCCCGTCACACACTCCCATCACACACTCCCATCACACACTCCTGTCACTCGCTCTTGTCACACACTCCCGTCACACACTCCCGTCACACACTCCCATCACACACTCCTGTCAAACACTCCCGTCACACACTCCCGTCACACACTCCAGTCACACACTCCCGTCACACACTCCCGTCACTCGCTCCCGTCACACACTCCCGTCACACACTCCTGTCACACACTCCTCCCACTCGCTCTTGTCACACACTCCCGTCACACACTCCCGTCACACACTCCTCCCACTCGCTCTTGTCACACACTCCCATCACACACTCCCATCACACACTCCCGTCACACACTCCCATCACACACTCCTGTCACACACTCCCATCACACACTCCCGTCACACACTCCCGTCACTCGCTCCCGTCACACACTCCCATCACACACTCCTGTCACACACTCCTCCCACTCGCTCTTGTCACACACTCCCGTCACACACTCCCGTCACACACTCCCGTCACACACTCCCGTCACACACTCCCGTCACACACTCCCATCACACACTCCTGTCACACACTCCCGTCACACACTCCTCCCACTCGCTCTTGTCACACACTCCCGTCACACACTCCCGTCACACACTCCCGTCACACACTCCCGTCACACACTCCCGTCACACACTCCCGTCACACACTCCTCCCACTCGCTCTTGTCACACACTCCCGTCACACACTCCTCCCACTCACTCTTGTCACACACTCCCGTCACACACTCCCGTCACACACTCCCGTCACACACTCCCATCACACACTCCCGTCACACACTCCCATCACACACTCCTGTCACTCGCTCTTGTCACACACTCCCGTCACACACTCCCGTCACACACTCCCATCACACACTCCCGTCACACACTCCCGTCACGCACTCCCGTCGCACACTCCCGTCACACACTCCCGTCACTCGCTCCCGTCACACACTCCCGTCACACACTCCCGTCACACACTCTTGTCACACACTCCTCCCACTCGCTTTTGTCACACACTCCCGTGACACACTCCTCCCACTCGCTCTTGTCACACACTCCTGTCACACACTCCCATCACACACTCCCGTCACACACTCCCATCACACACTCCTGTCACACACTCCCATCACACACTCCCGTCACACACTCCCATCACTCGCTCCCGTCACACACTCCCGTCACACACTCCTCCCACTCGCTCCCGTCACAAACTCCCGTCACACACTCCCGTCACACACTCCCATCACACACTCCCGTCACACACTCCTCCCACTTGCTCCCGTCACACACTCCTCCCACTCGCTCCCGTCACACACTCCCGTCACACACTCCCGTCACACACTCCCGTCACACACTCCTGTCACACACTCCTCCCACTCGCTCTTGTCACACACTCCCATCACACACTCCCGCAACACACTCCCGTCACACACTCCCGTCACACACTCCTGTCACACACTCCTCCCACTCGCTCTTGTCACACACTCCCATCACACACTCCCGCAACACACTCCCGTCACACACTCCAATCACTCACTCCAGTCACACACTCCTCCCACTCGCTCTTGTCACACACTCCCATCACACACTCCCGCAACACACTCCCGTCACACACTCTAATCACTCACTCCAGTCACACACTTCTCCCACTCGCTCTTGTCACACTCTCCCATCACACACTCCCGTCACACGCTCCCGTGACACACTCCCGTCACACACTCCCGTCACACACTCCCGTCACTCGCTCCCGTCACACACTCCCGTCACACAATCCCGTCACACACTCCCGTCACTCGCTCCCGTCACTCGCTCCCGTCACACACTCCCGCCACACACTCCCGTCACACACTCCCATCACACACTCCCATCACACACTTCTCCCACTCACTCCCATCACACACTCCTCTGACCCGCTCCCGTCACACACTCCCATCACACACTCCTCCGACCCGCTCACGTCACACACTCCCGTCACTCGCTCCTCCCACTCCCTTCACTCGCTCCTCCCACTCACTCCCTTCACTCGCTCCTCCCACTCACTCCCTTCACTCGCTCCTCCCACTCACTCCCGTCACACACTCCCATCACACACTCCTCCCACTCACTCCCATCACACACTCCTCCCACTCACTCCCTTCACTCGCTCCTCCCACTCACTCCCGTCACACACTCCCGTCACACACTCGTCCCACTCACTCCCGTCACACACTCCTCCCACTCACTCCCGTCACACACTCCCGTCACACAATCCCGTCACACACTCCCGCCACTCGCTCCCATCACTCGCTCCCGTCTCACACTCCAGCCACAGACTCCCGTCACACACTCCCATCACTCGCTCCCTTCACTCGCTCCCATCACACACTCCCGTCACACACTCCCGTCACTCACTCCTCTCCCACTCACTCCCGTCACACACTCCTCCCACTCACTCCCGTCACACACTCCTCCCACTCACTCCCGTCACTCACTCCCGTCACACACTCCCGTCACTCGCTCCTCCCACTCACTCCCGTCACACACTCCCGTCACACACTCCTCTCCAACTCACTCCCGTCACACACTCCTCCCACTCACTCCCGTCACACACTCCCGTCACACACTCCTCTCCCACTCACTCCCGTCACACACTCCTCCCACTCACTCCCGTCACACACTCCTGTCACACACTCCCGTCACACACTCCCGTCACACACTCCCGTCACACACTTCTCCCACTCACTCCCGTCACACACTCCCGTCACTCGCTCCTCCCACTCACTCCTGTCACACACTCCTCCCACTCACTCCCGTCACTCGCTCCTCCCACTCACTCCTGTCACACACTCCTCCCACTCACTCCCGTCACACACTCCTCCGACCCGCTCCCGTCACACACTCCCATCACACACTCCTCCGACCCGCTCCCGTCACACACTCCCGTCACTCGCTCCTCCCACTCCCTTCACTCGCTCCTCCCACTCCCTTCACTCGCTCCTCCCACTCGCTCCTCCCACTCACTCCCGTCACACACTCCTCCCACTCACTCCCGTCACACACTCCTCCCACTCACTCCCGTCACACACTCCCGTCACACACTCCCGTCACACACTCCCGTCACACAATCCCGTCACACACTCCCGTCACTCGCTCCCATCACTCGCTCCCGTCTCACACTCCCGCCACAGACTCCCGTCACACACTCCCATCACTCGCTCCCTTCACTCGCTCCCATCACACACTCCCGTCACACACTCCCGTCACACACTCCTCTCCCTCTCACTCCCGTCACACACTCCTCCCACTCACTCCCGTCACACACTCCTCCCACTCACTCCCGCCACTCGCTCCCGTCACTCGCTCCCATCAAACAATCCTTCCACTCGCTCCCGTCACACACTCCCATCACACAATCCCGTCACACACTCCCGTCACACACTCCCGTCACACACTCCCGTCACACACTCCCGTCACACACTCCCGTCACACACTCCCGTCACACAATCCCTTCACACACTCCAGTCACTCGCTCCCATCACTCGCTCCCGTCACACACTCCCATCACACACTCCCATCACAAACTCCAGTCATCCACTTCCGTCACTCGCTCCCGCCATTTGCTCCCATCACACACTCCCATCACACACTCCCATCACACACTCCCATCACACACTCCCATCACACACTCCTCCCACTCGCTCCCATCACACACTCCCATCACACACTCCCATCACACACTCCTCCCACTCGCTCCCATCACACACTCCCATCACGCACTCCCGTCACACACTCCTCCCACTCGCTCCACTGACACACTCCCGTCACTCGCTCCCATCACACACTCCCTTCATTTGCTCCCATCACACACTCCCATCACACACTCCCATCACACACTCCTCCCACTCACTCCCGTCACACACTCCCGTCACACACTCCTGTCACACACTCCCGCCACTCGCTCCCGTCACTCGCTCCCATCAAACACTCCTCCCACTCGCTCCCGTCACACACTCCCATCACACAATCCCGTCACACACTCCCGTCACACACTCCCGTCACACACTCCCGTCACACACTCCCGTCACACAATCCCTTCACACACTCCCGTCACTCGCTCCCGTCACTCGCTCCCATCACACACTCCCATCACACACTCCCATCACAAACTCCCATCACACACTCCTCCCACTCGCTCCCGTCATTTGCTCCCATCACACACTCCCATCACACACTCCCATCACACACTCCCATCACACACTCCCATCACACACTCCCATCACACACTCCCATCACACACTCCCATCACACACTCCCATCACACACTCCTCCCACTCGCTCCCGTCATTTGCTCCCATCACACACTCCCATCACACACTCCCATCACACACTCCCATCACACACTCCCATCACACACTCCCATCACACACTCCCATCACACACTCCTCCCACTCGCTCCCATCACACACTCCCATCACACACTCCCGTCACACACTCCTCCCACTCGCTCCACTGACACACTCCCGTCACTCGCTCCCATCACACACTCCCTTCATTTGCTCCCATCACACACTCCCATCACACACTCCCATCACACACTCCTCCCACTCACTCCCGTCACACACTCCCGTCACACACTCCTGTCACACACTCCCGCCACTCGCTCCCGTCACTCGCTCCCATCAAACACTCCTCCCACTCGCTCCCGTCACACACTCCCATCACACAATCCCGTCACACACTCCCGTCACACACTCCCGTCACACTCTCCCGTCACACACTCCCGTCACACAATCCCTTCACACACTCCCGTCACTCGCTCCCGTCACTCGCTCCCATCACACACTCCCGTCACACACTCCAGTCATACACTCCCAGATCATATGAGTGCGGTGAGTGGGTGTGCGATATGGCACAAATACATCACAAGTGTTTTATCATCATTCTGTTTGTGTCTAAAGTTAATCAGTTATTAAACAACTTCAGTTTTATCTGCTCTAAAAAGACAATAGTGTCATTATTCAGATCTATTCAGTTCAAATTTTGTTCTCATCTGATTGCGTCAGTGCAGTCAGGTCATTATGACTGAATATGGAGTATGATAGTACAGCACCAATGATCTCTCTGTGAAGCCAGAGTGCCTGATGATCTAATGTCATCATGTCACACAGACGAGTTAGTGTGAGGTGTGAGGTGTGTGTGTGTGTGTGTGTGTGTGTGTGTGTGTGTGTGTCTATCATCTGTGCAGGGATTCTCATGTCAACGCTCTCGTCACACTCCTCTAATCACTGCGAGGGACGATCTGTAACAGTAAAGTTATTTAATCCATAGACGTGTTGGCCGTTTGTTTGGCTCTCCTTAATTATCCAGCGTTAATTTCACTCTCGTTACTCTGCCTCAGCTGACAAGAATGTGTGTCTCTTGGAGTCTGGACAGAAATACTCTCACCTGCTTTCCTGATTATGTACAAAAGCCATATTACACCCTTTCTCAAAGTCTAGATGATGTTTTCAGGCTCGACTAGAACAGGTTTTCCTGCTTGAATGTTGATTATTTTCCTCATATTCTCCATTGTTGATTCCGTACCCTCGGATTGCGAGCTGCGGACGGGGCCTACGCCAAAGAACTTTATAAATACTTGCTTGCTGGGTTGTTAATAAATGTATGCTTTGTTACGCTGTTTTGCCTCCCAAGTCTTAGAACTACTGGTTGAACTACTAGCCGTTTGGCTGCTAGCGTTAGCGTCACGTCACCTCAGCTAATCCGCCTCACTGCACATTTTTGTTTATCCGCGAGTGGATGAAGTCTCGCTGCTGAATATTTAGTATGTACTGCAGATGCTGTGTTTGTGTGAAACACTGGGATGATCTGCTGCGATTGTCATAATGCATGCATGAGATGCTGTATCCCACAATGCAGTGCACTCAGCTTGGCTTTCAAGCATTTCTCAACCGGTGTTTAGTTTCTCTGATAAGCATTAACATGATTTCTCAGTGGTCACATGTACAGGTTCTCCTGGCGCTCATGTTCTGCACTTCCGTGTTTTTGGCCGGATTTATTCCCCCCGCCTCCCGGGATCAGAAAAAACACCCATTCTCCACATGTTCATTAGTCTTTGTATTGTATGGTGCAGTTTTGTTTTTGCAAAATCATAAATCTTTATACAATTAGAGAAGATCCACTTGGCTGTGCAAGTTTTCCTCAAGATTAATATGAGCAGCTCTGCGACGCAGCACAAAATAAAGGACGGTTCCTGACTAAATAAATTACACCCAAATGTCGTTCATCTTCAGAATCGATCAAACTCGGGAGGTTTATTGTTCTGGTGTGCGTTTTAGACAGAAAGGAAGCGCTCGCTCTGATGATCCTCAACACAGACACAATATGTGTGTGAGTGTGTGAGAGTATGTGTGAGTGTGTGTGCGTGCGCATACTTGAAGATGTTAATGGGATGATTGCGCAACATTTAAGTGAGATACAACTGTTGCCATGGGTGCAAGTAGCAGAAACAACCAAGAAGCAGAAAAATAACTTTAAGTAAGTTTTAATTGAAAAGGTGCAATGAGTTTATAAAACAGATATAAAAGTTAAATATAAAAGAAAGACAAGTAAACAGAAATCCAAGAAAACAGGAGCGTCGCCAAATCAATGAAATATTGAAAACAGAATTCCCATAACCCAAACCTCTAAAACTACCTACCGAAAGAAAATGGCAGAAACAACCCTTATGAAAAAGAAGGATACTTCAAGTTAATTTTATAAAGTATACTTAAGTAATGTTCAAGTATATTTTTAAGTATACATTATGTAGTAAGTATACTAATCTCAATATGTACTAGTAGTAAACTTGTAAGTGTACTACTTTAATACCCCTAAATTGGCACACTTTTAGTATATAAAAGTATATGTTTAAGTGTACTATAAGTGTAACAGTAGTAAACTTTAAGTGCACAACTAGTTCATAAATTAGGTTTCTCATTTGTACTGCAAATGAACTTATGGGTATTCTAGTAATTTATTATTTTAATACTTCTAGCATTTTTTTAGTTTATGAAGTACACTCTCAGTAAACTACTACTTTAGTAGTTTTATACTACAAGTTTTCTTTAAGTGAACTTAACATTATACTTATAGTTTACTATTTATATATTATTTTTGCACTTGCCGTAGCCAGGCCTATACTACTATGTTCAAATGTATTTTTTTTATACTTGAAAAATACCTTTAACTGTTCTCTACTTTTAAAAACATTGTAATAGCTTCATGCATTCTTTTTTATCAACACTTGAATGTTGGTAAGTTTCAAAAAGAAAGGCAACATTTTAAACAAAAATGTTGAGAAAATCTCATTTTTGTCAAAGGCTACGCCTTGATCAGATTCAGAACGATGATCAAACACAGATGGAGTATATCGAGTCCAACAACACCAAAGTTTCAAAGTTTTCTTTTCATGTGTTACGCTTCATTTCATTTTGTAACATTAAGCAGTTTTTATTTACACGCTGTTTAATGTTTGATGATCACGTTATTTTACATTTGCGTGAGCAATCTCTTATCACTTGTTTCACAGCTTCTTCTTCTCCTGTGTTTTGATCCGGAGATTCTGTACTAAGACACAAACATGACACAACACGACTAAACACAAATCAACACGACTCAGTGTGACTAAACGCGACTCAACTCAACGCGACTAAACACGACTCGACTCAACACAACTAGACGCTACTCAACTCGACTCAACGCGACTCAACACAACTAGACGCTACTCCAGTGGTTCTCAACTCCAGTCCTCGGGACCCACTGCTCTGCACAATTTGTATGTCTCCCTTATTAAACACACCTGAATCAAATCATCAGCTCGTTAGGAGACACTCCATGAACTGAACTGAGTGTGTCAGATATGAGAGACATACAAAATGTGCAGAGCAGCGGGTCCTGAGGACTGGAGTTGAGAACCACTGCGCTACTCAACACAACTAAACACGACTCAACTCGACTCAACGCGACTCAACACAACTAAACATGACTCAACACAACTAGAAGCTACTCAACAGAACTAAACATGACTCAACACGACTCGACTCGACTCAACGCAACTAGAAGCTACTCAACACAACTAAACATGACTCAACACAACTAAACATGACTCAACACAACTAAACATGACTCAATACAACTCGACTCAACGCAACTCAACACAACTAAACATGACTCAACACAACTCGACTCAACGCGACTCAACACAACTAAACATGACTCAACACGACTCGACTCAACGCGACTCAACACAACTAGACGCTACTCAACAGAACTAAACATGACTCAACACAACTAAACATGACTCAACGCAACTAAATACGACTCAACACGACTCGACTCAACGCGACTCAACGCAACTAGACGCTACTCAACACAACTAAACATGACTCAACGCAACTAAATACGACTCAACACACTGTCAAATCACTAGCCAATTTGGCGTGTTATTATCTCCACTCAGAGTCGCTGTGGAAGTTTGCGTAGGACAAATCTGCGCGGATTTAGATTCCTCATGATATATTAAATACAGCGTATTTTGCAGAATCTGCTCTTATCTGGCTTACTTTAACACACACTTCACCACGCAACAAATAACGCCGCTTGTTTATTTGCATTGAAGCAATAGCGAAGATTAAAAAGCATTTGGTTTACAGAAAAGACATTGTTATTTTCCAACATCCTACATGTTCTTTGTCCTGTTTTGATCTGTGCAACTAAAACAGATTTTTGGTGAAAAGGATGAAAGAGGAAGAGGAGATACTGGTGTAAACCAGTTCAGATGTCATGGGAAGAAGGAGGCGGGAACCGGTGAACATTCAATGATGTTAAAAAAAAACTGAATATTTTGTTTGTGAAAGAGCCATGTGTTAAAAGTCAGATGGCACTTAATCTACTTCATGATTTTCTGTATGTCTGAACAAAAGAAACAAAAGTTAACTATCTATACCATATTGAATTGCATAGCATCATATTTTTCTCCATTGCATCGTATTGCATTGAATCGCACCGCATTGAATCGAATCGAAATCGCACCGCACCGCATCGTAATAGTAGTGAATCGTATTGCATCGCATCGGTAGCTGCTTATATGTATCTTTAATGTACTGTATCGTTGGCTATGCATCGAGATGCGTATCGCATCAGCCTCAGTTATGGAGATGCACATCCCTAATATGTATATATAACTGTTTATGTCTCCTTTCCTCTCTCCTATTTCCACCTCTGCCTCCAAAGCAGCGAAGAGAGCGAACAAAGCCATCAAGGCCTCAAACTCACGTCTCTCAACATCACCATCCTCCTCCTGCACGAGCCCAGCCCTGTGTGTGTGTGTGTGTGTGCGTGTGTGTGTGTGTGTGTGTGTGTGTGTGAGTGTGTGTGTGTGTGAGTGTGTGTGTGTGTGAGTGTGTGTGTGTGAGTGTGTGTGTGAGTGTGTGTGTGTGAGTGTGAGTGTGTGTGAGTGTGTGTGTGTGTGCGTGTGTGTGTGTGTGTGTGAGTGTGTGTGTGTGTGAGTGTGTGTGTGTGAGTGTGTGTGAGTGTGTGTATGTACGTGGGTGTGTGTGTACGTGGGCATGTGTGTGTGTGTGTGGCTGTGTGTGTGTGTGTGTGTGTGTGTGTGTGTGTGTGTGTGTGTGTGTGTGTGTGTGAGTGTGTGTGTGTGTGTGTGTGTGTGAGTGTGTGTGTGTGAGTGTGTGTGAGTGTGTGTATGTACGTGGGTGTGTGTGTACGTGGGCGTGTGTGTGTGTGTGTGGCTGTGTGTGTGTGTGTGTGTGTGTGGCTGTGTGTGTGTGTGTGTGTGTGTGTGTGTGTGTGTGTGTGTGTGTGTGTGGCTGTGTGTGTGTGTGTGTGTGTGTGTGTGTGTGTGTGTGTGTGTGTGTGTGTGTGTGTGTGTAGGGGGGTTGCGGTTATGAGTCTATTCTTGTTGGGCTTGGAGAAACATGTATTTTCTTGTCAGTCCTGCTTCAAGTACAATTCCAATTTCATGCATGTTAGAGAGAAAGACAGAGCCGCTCTGAGGAGAGAGAGTGTGTGTGTTTTAAAAAAGGCAACAGTGATTGGTTAAGGAGAACACAAAGAGAGAGAGCGAGAGAAAGGAGTGTAGAGCCACTGCTGTGAACAGACTCAATCTGCCACCTAGTGAACATCATTTATCAGACACTGACGACTGTCCATTTACTACCCTACAGTCGAGGACGTGAGGTCTTCATCTCGTCTACTAACCTACGGTCTTCATCTCGTCCTGAATAGCTCTGAGCTCTCGTTCTGCCGGATGCTTTAATGGCTGGTATTCACCGGTTACTCTTTCCCCAGCAGGGTTATTATATGATGTCAGTGCAGCTGTAATGAGCTTCACATTGTGTGGACATGTCCACTGTACCTTTAACACACAGAGCTCTGTGCACATGTCATCAGTATACATTTTGTAGGCATGTAACCTGATTTGCATAATTCCTTTATTGAACCGAACTCCTGAGGGTGATAGGGGAGGGGCCTGGGCGGGGTTTGATATAGAAGGGGCGGAGTCTGGGATTAGAGCAGGTTTCATGATGACAGCGACTGAACGAGTGAAAGTTCACAGACGGAATAAACGACTCTGTCTGATTTATTGCAGGCTTGCTTTGCTGAAGATGCAGCTCTGAGTTTGTTTCTGTCTTGATCTCTGAGTAAATCAAGAAAATGACAAAGAGCGTCATTAAATGGCGCATGGGTTTGATGAATATGGGATTGTGTGCGCATTGATCAGACAAGTGTTGGTGTAATGGATGAGAGTGTCTGCGGCCCGTAACAGATGATGTGTGTGTGTGTGTGTGTGTGATATTTTCACATGTGTTTGGCTTTATTGATGCTCTGCAACATCCTCATTAAACACAGAGTTTATTATGAGCGGTCTGAAGAGACCTGTCTCTGAACACAAATCTTCCAGCATCCCTCCGCTCATGTCGTTCTGCTCTGGGTTTTGTCTTTCAGTTCCTGCGATCATCTATAAAGTGTCAGAGGACATCACTGTGAACGAGGGCAGTAACGTGACGTTGACGTGTTTGGCCAATGGGAGGCCAGATCCCTCCATCACCTGGAGACTGCTCAACCCGTCAGGTGAGAGAGAGCCAATCAGCTGCTGGCAAACCCCTGGTCGTCAGGTCAGTCTTCACTATAGGCTGCAGGACTCTTGGACACCAGACAGAAGGAAGACATAGAAACCACTCATAATACCCTAGCAACCGTCAGTCTTGATCATTGGTTCGAGTGTCCGCATGTCCTTCAGACTCACGGAAGAACTGACCGGATTCTGTCTGTCAGCGAGAGAAGTGTGTGTGAATCATGTGGAGCAGCTTTTTGATTAGCGTGTGTGTGTGTGTGTGTGTGTGTGTGTGTGTGTGTGTGAGAGTGTGTGAGAGTGTGTGTGAGAGTGTGTGTGTGAGAG
The DNA here is from genome assembly GCF_949152265.1 of Phoxinus phoxinus. NCBI lineage: Eukaryota > Metazoa > Chordata > Actinopteri > Cypriniformes > Leuciscidae > Phoxinus > Phoxinus phoxinus. The sequence continues at coordinate 45,504,048 of NC_136879.1, forward strand.
TGTGTGTGAGAGTGTGTGTCTGTGCGTGTGGTTGATCAGTGGTTTCATGTTCACAGTGTATCTGTTGTCCTGAAGATCTTTCTCATCGACTGCAGCAGACGCGCTGGGAGCCACATTTACTGAAAAGAGCTGAATGCTGTTTAAAGTATTGACCAGCGGTGTGTGTGTGTGTGTGTGTGTGTGTGTGGATCGATGCAGTGATGGTTGGAGACTGCTCTCCACATTAGGTCACTAAAGGTCAGAGACGAAGGCTTTTTACCAGCTGGATCATTAATCAAGTGTTATCAGTGTAACATTAAACCAGCTCTAAACCAGTTCAGTCTTCACATTAACCGACTCTGTAGTCGAGTCACTTCGACCCTCATAATGTAGGTCAAAACAGTGTGCACGCACGTACACACACACACACACACACACGCACGCACACACACACGCACACTGCCCCTAAATCTGCCCAATACACACACACACACACACACACACACACACACACACATACATCAACACACACACACAGACACGCACACACACACACACACACACACACACGCACACACACACACACACACACACACGCACACACACACACACACACACGCACACACACACACACACACACACACACACACACACACACACACACACACACACACAATAGATGCGTGTGTTACTGTGCGTGTGATTATTGTGTGTTTTACACAAACGGGGAGTTAGTTACAGTTGTTATCTTTGAACTGAAGCAGATGTTCTGTGTGTCAGAGATCATGAATCTTCTAGACGACACCGATCATCCTCATGTGAGGGACCACCGCTATTTCAGGGCTTCGATCTTTTATAAACACCCAATTTATAATTGGAAAATAACTGAAAAAATAATATTATAATTTTAAAATTTGTTTCAATTAATTTACATAATTATTATATATATGTTTTCTACTCACTATGTGCGTGCGCACCGTGTGTGTGTGTGTGTGTGTGTGTGTGTGTGTGTGTGTGTGTGTGTGAAAACATTAAGTGTAATTATTGTGTCTGTGATCTTTCAGTTCTGCTGAACTTTGCCAATTTCATGGTTTTACATAAATTAGTATTCACTAAATAAATGCATTGGGCCTCACAGTGGTAAATGATGCTCATTAATAAAACATGAGTATGCAAAAATGAGCACCCCCTCTGCTCACTCGTGCTCTGAAACGCTTTTCAACTTCCTGATGAAAAGCTGACCAGATCTTTCTCTGTGTGAGTGTGTGTGTGTGTGTGTGTGTGTGTGTGTGTGTGTGTGTGTGTGTGTGTGTGTGTGTGTGTGTGTGTGTGTGTGTGTGTGTGTGTGTGTGTGTGCGTGTGTGTGAGTGAGAGCGATGTTTTTCTCAGCTAGGTTGTTGTTGTTGCTGGATTATTATTCCTCACTCACTGATGTTATGTTTGTGCTGTGATCTGGAAGAGCCTCACATGCTCCCTCTGCTGGACAAGCCAATCTATGATGATGACGTGTGTGTGTGTGTGTGTGTGTGTGTGTGTGTGTGTGTGTGTGTGTGTGTTCACCAGCCGAGGCTCTGGACGTGGGCGAGTATCTGGAGATCTCTGGAATTGTTCGCTCTCAGGCCGGACGTTACGAGTGTAAAGCAAGCAATGACGTGTCCACACCCGATGTCAAATACGTCAATGTGGTGGTCAATTGTAAGTAGATGTCCATAAAATCAGACTGTTGTGTGACACTTGTGTGTTTGTGAGAACAGACTGATGTGTGTGTCCACAGACCCGCCGTATATAAAGGAGGTGCGCAGCTCCGAGACGCCAGTGGGACAGGCAGGAGTTCTGCACTGCGAGGCGTCTGCGGTTCCTCAGCCAGAGTTTGAGTGGTTCAGAGAGGAGCGCAGGTCAGTCAACCCTAACCAATCCTAACTAAACCTAACCCTAACCCTAACTAACTAACCCTAACCCTACCTGCCTGAAGAAGGATAAACATATTTCCGAAACATTGCGACAGGGCTGAATGACACATGTCCAGAAAGAAACGGTCTCCATTATTTGTGTGAGGAAATGTAGAGAACCAAAAAAAAAAAGATATTCCTCATTGCAAAACGATGCTGAGGTGGTACGATGTAGTAATGGTCTCCATCATGTGTCTGTGGTGATGTAATAGAGCCATCAAATATTTTTCTCGATCCAAAACGATGCTGAGGTGGTACGATTATTTTATTTATGTTCCCACCGTAATCTGCACTAAAACCTAACCCTCAGTTTTGCACATATCCCCAGCTAAACAGCCCGGGTCAATTTAACCCTGGTTGGGGATTTTTTACAACACATTAAAACATATTTTAGACTGGTTTGGGATTTCTTCATGTGAGTGTTGACTTTCCTGGGCCATTTTGATGTAAATGTTTGAGGAATGGCCAGTTGAACTCCCTCTAACCCTAACATGCCTCAGTCTCCCTGCTCCAAACCTTCCTAGATGGGTGCTATTGTAATTTTCAAAAGCCTAACCCTGTAACCCAGCCAGTAAGGTTTGGGTCCCAGAACCTTCCCAAAACAACCATCATAAATGTTCTTTTCAGGTTTGCAGGACATTCCTCTAAAATTCCCTTAATATTTCCTTACATTAAACAAGTTAGGGGAATATTTAACTTACATTCCCCTAACATTCAACCAGTGTTGGTTGTACTTTTTTTTACTTAAAAAAAGTAATTAGTTATAGTTACTAGTTACTTCTCACAAATAGTAACTGAGTTAGTAACTGAGTTACATCATTATAAAAGTAACTAATTACCAGGGAAAGTCACTATATCTGGTCATCTGGTCATCACGCCGGTATGGAGACGAGTTGTTGAGGATCAGTGCCGATGGCTGTCGTATCGATGAGGCCGTCACGGGGCTGATGAGGCTGCACTTCAGGGATGCGTTGGGATGGGTCCAGGCTAGACATGTGCCGGTATTCGGTAATATGATACATCGCGGAAATGAATATGCATGATATTGTTATCGCGGGCACTTCAAAATACCGTGAATAATAATAAATCCTAATTTAGATTTTTAGAACGCGCATTAGCTTATTTTTCATCAACCGCTTAAACAAACACTGCGTATATGCGCAAAACACGAGTGCGCACTATGATGTAAACAATCCCCACATGTAGAAGCGCTGTGTGCATGCTGTGCAGTTCGCGGCTGCACGCTCTAGTCTACTGTAAACAATCCTCACGTGGAGAAGAAGCATGGCGGAAGGAGGAACGGTGCTTCTAAAAGGGTAAAGTCGGAGATTTATACGCCAAATAGTTTTTGCTTGCATGATACGCACTGTAAACCACTTGGGTAGGGTTAGGGGTGTGGAGTGCGTGCATATTACACGCCATAAAGTGCAAATCATATACACGTGAAAACTGCGTATCATATGCACGCAAAACTATTTTTGGCGTAAATGGCACGAGAAATTAAATTTGTGCTATAGATACACACTTTCATGAGATCGTGGCGGGCTTTAACGAGGAGCAGTGGATCCGAAATTTTAGGATGAGCAACCCAAGCTTTGATATGTTGTGTCAACGCGTGTCCACATTCCTCTCTTACGACGACACAACGTTTCGTCGGGACACTCCGTCCCTTTGCAGATGCACGTCGGCCCGACTGGGTTTATATTTATTTGCATTTAAATGTTTGAGATACTTTTTGTTATTTAAAAAGTTATTAAAGTTACTGAGTGGACAACACTGAAGTTTGTTTATCTTTTTAACCTGTTTTTCTTGTATACCATGATAACAGCTCAATCAATTAATCGCAGCATAAAAATTTGATACCGGCACATGCCTAGTCCAGGCGTAGGTCCAGGCGCAGGTCCAGCATAGGGGAGAGGCTAGTTGACACTTCAGGACTGCGTTGTCATCGTGTCCAGGTGCTGGTCCTTGATCAAAACACAGATGGAGTAGATCGAGTCCAACACCCCCAAAGCTTCACAGTCGTTTTCTCTTCATGGGTTCGACATTTAATCTGGTAACATTAAGCAGTTTTGATTTACATGCTTTTTAATGATCACGTTATTTTACATTTGCGTGAGCAATCTTCTATCACTAGTTTCAGCTTCTTCTTCTCCTGTGTTTTGATCCGGAGATTCTGTACTAAGATGTGTCATAGCGCCCCCTACCGTATAACAGTGAAAACATGGATAGCTGGAAAATTCAGTCAATGGTGAGAGAGTAAAGTAGAATTAAAGTAAATTCCTATGTACACTACCAGTAGACTACCCTACACAACAATTCAGATACGCAGAATTAGAAACATCTGTTTTATATCAATATTGTAATCAATATTTTCAAACAATGTAAGTTTCATAAGACTGTATATGAAAAACTATGTAAGGTGTATTTAATAGGCTACTCAATCAAAAGAGTTAACACAACTACAAGGCAAGTATACTTTGAATACTTAATTATACTTTTAAGTATATCTCGATCAAAAGATTGAGTACAAGTACAGGCAAAAAATACTTGGACTTTTCTCTCAGTATAAGTCAAGTACACTTAAGTGTAATTTTAAGTATATTTCTGAGAAGTACATAAAGTATATTTCTGAGAAGTATATAAATGTAGACTGAAAGTATACTTTCTTATTTTTAATTTAAAAGAAGTATACTAATAGAACACTTAAATAAACTTTTTTTTCGTAAGGGAGTGAAAACTAATGCCATGCTTCCTAATGATATCTCCTAATGGTAGCATGTACAATGTGAACAGCAACGGTCCTAGTACTGAGCCTTGTGGTACGCCATACTGAACTTGTGATCGTTAAGACATCTCTTCATTTACTGCTACAAACTGATAACGGTCAGATAAGTATGATTTAAACCATGCTAGTGCAATTCCACTAATGCAAACATCATTTTCGAGTCTATTTAAAAGGATGTTGTGGTCAATGGTGTCAAATGCAGCACTAAGATCAAGTAATACTAATAGAGAAATACAGCCACGATCGGATGATAAGAGAAAATCATTTGTGACTTTAACGAGAGCTGTCTCGGTACTTATTACTAGGGGTGTAACGATACCTTCATTTCACGATTCGATATATATCACGATACTGAACTCACGATACGATATTATTGCGATACTCCCAAGACATATGATAAAAGGTTAACAAAAAATGTACTGTTGATTAAAATGCTAACTTTGATATTGCATTGTGGGTTTAAATGAACAGGTTTGGACTTGGTGCTTGTAATTCAAGGACAATGGTGACACCAGAATAAAAATATTCATGATTCTGAAGCTGACCATTGCATTATTATACATTATAATCAACATTATATAGTAGTTTAATGTAGTACTGACACTAAAACTCTGAAAACATGATTTTTTTCTTATACAGTAATTTCTATTTTGGGTGAACTATCCACGATACATATTGTCACTATCCACGATACGTATTGTTGCATTTTTGTATTGCGATATATTGTGGCACGATATATTGTTACACCCCTACTTATTACTGTGGTTTAAATCCTGACTGGAAATCCTCAGATATAATTTCTTTATAAAAATGAACATAGTTGTGAAGATACTGCCTTTTCTAGTATCTTTGACAGAAAGGGCAGATGCGAGATCGACCTGTAGTTGACTAATTCTGTAGAATCAAGTTGCTGTGTTGGGCAACCTACTTGGAAAATGTAGTGAGCTAAGCTAGCACTTGTAGCGACGCTACTGCCCAACACTGCGTATCCTAATGACAAAGATTAATTTATTTAATATTTAATTTAGCTTTAAGTTAATTTAATTTTGCTTTAATTTACTTTTGAACTTTTAATTTAATGCGAGTAATTTAGTACTTCAACCCTAATTTCATTTGGTTGCTAAAATGTTTGTGTATGTTTTTTTGTTTAAGTTTTTCATCCATGAATTTTTCCCCCCAACTATATTTCAATTAGCGAAAATGCATTTTAATAGATCAAGTTTTTGTTAATGATAAGAGAAGAGATTCATAGAAAACAACAAACAATAAGCAATATTAATGAATGAACACAAAATAATAAAATTAAGGTCCTTAGAGAATTCAATAAATAATGGAGTACATTTATTAATTCAGGACTAGATTTTGATATTTGAACTGGGGTCATTTATGTTAGTGTTCATCAGTCATCCGACAGTAATTCAGACAGTAAAACTTCAGTGATAATGCATGAGTGTGTTTTTGCTTGTCAGACTGTCCAGCTCTCAGAGCGTCAGTATTCAGATCAGCGGACCTCGAACGCTCCTGGTGGTCGCAAACGTCACGGAGGACGATTATGGAAACTACACGTGTGTCGCTACCAACAGACTGGGCATCCACAACGCCAGCGTGTTTCTCTACAGTGAGACTGTCTCTCTCACACACACACACACACACACACACACACACACACACACACACACACACACACACACACACACACACACACACACACACTACTGCAGTTCAGCATGTCCACCAGCAGATGTCCACATTCACCACATGTGTGTGTCTGATTCTCTCTCTCAGAACCGGGGATGGGGCGGGACATCAACGCCTCAGGCTGCATGTGTCAATCATTCTGGCTCCTCCTCCTGAGTGTTCTCTCGGCTCTTCTCCAGTGTTAATGTTCAGCGGTCGATCGTCTCGGACTGTTTCCATCCGTCATCCAAGCTCACCCTTACGCCCCGGCAGGACGACCGTCTTATTATCAGGAGAAAAATATGACATGGAGAAAAGAAAGAAGGTGCTCTTTTTAAGAACTGAATATTGTCATTCACTGACTTCCAGTGGCGTCCGTGTGTCTGAAAGGTTGAGTGCATGTGTGTGATTCCCCACAGAAAACTGGAGCAGAGTTCCGACCACTCTATCAGCTAGTAATGCTGAAAACACTTCATTTCATTGTGTTTTCCCATAATACTGTTGGGAAATCTGCCTGATGTAAACTAATGAAAGAATCATTTAGATGTGGTTAATAACAGAAGGACTGTATTGTGACAGACACGTTTTCTGCTGTATCTTCTTCGTTCATGAAGATTCTCTGAGATCAGAACAATCACCGGCTGAATGAGACGTCAGTGTTGGTCGTGATTGATCGTAGAATCTTCTCACAGAGTCAAGACCCACCCGTATGTGTAGCTCCACCCACTTTGCACCATACTAAACCCCTCCCATGTCCCCGCCCACATCAGGCCTAGACGGATCTGCATTGCTTCTTCAGGGTTCCTGTGTCCTCATGGAAAACCGTCGGAAGTTTCTCTAGTGAAAATAAATGGTGTTTTTGTTTTGGAGGGAAATCTGTTGAGTTCTGTGGAATGATTTTTACCATGGTAAAGTGTGTCCCGAACGAACACCCTCGTGTGTCTGTGAAGTGTTCATCTTTCCACCGTGTGAACTTCGAAATGTACGACACCGATGAATGCTCCGCTTTGATTCGCTGCTCATTCCCATATAATGTTCTCCACGTGTCTGTAAATATTGTTTTGAATCGAATGTCCTCAAATTGAAAATAAATAAATCTTCAGTTCGGGTTTCTTCATATGTAGTTAAGCTTTGATGCTTCCTGTAACAAACTGAAATTAGATACTAAACTTTTTAATACAAATATTTAAATATTTCATTCTAAAACTAGATTTACCTTTGAAGCGGCTGCACTACTATTCTTATTATTTATAGAGACTGATCATTTATGTTCACTAGTTATTATAATAGTAGTTGTACAGAAATGAACTGAATCCACTGACTGCCAAACGATTATAGATGCCATTATATATTACAATTAAAGCCATTTTAGGGATGGTTTACAAATCAGTCTGAAATCCACGCTCATGTTCTTTTCTTTGTCGTTGAATTCGTGAAGCATCCATCTTCTTTTCTTATTTCTCAAAGAGCATAAAACAGGTTGTATGTACACATTTATATAATAAAGGAAAAAGAATGATATATAAATGACAGCAGTGAGCTCTTAACCCACAGCCCTTTGATTGACAGCTCACAGCCAATAAGCTTTCAGTGTGTGAGCTCTGATGCCTTGATTGGATGAACCCACTTGTGTCAGTGTGAACACGGGATTTAAAGGGCTAGTCATGTGTCTCCTGTAGTCCGCAGAAGCTCTGCGCTCGTGCCCTGAACACGGATATTTGGGTTTAATCTGATCCAAAGTCAAGCGTCCTGAAGTCCAGAATGGACTCGTTTTGTATCTGATGCATGCCTCTGCGTGTGTTTGATAGTTACGCAAGCTACAAAAACATTTGACTTGAATTTCATCATGATTCGTGTGTGTGTTTTACTCCTGATGCTCTGTAACTTGACAAGAAAACCAGACAGTGTGTTTTTGTCTATCCTCTTTTGCTATGGGACCCCGGAGTTTCAGTGAGAATGTCCCGCTAGTTTGACTGGCATCTTCATGAAAAGCAATGAACATTTTCTAACTGTGTTTATTTACTCTAAAGTTTCCGCAGTCATTTTTTAAACCCTTCTGCACTGTAAAGTACTTCATGAAATGTTTAAAATGGAAATAAAGTCTTTGAATTTGATGTAATTGAAAGTGGGTTTATGAAGAAAAAAGAGTGTAATTTTTGGTGAGAAAATGAGGATAATGAATTCTGTTAATCATGTAACATGCAAATAAAGGAATGTAAAGATTGTTAGATCTCCCTTTAAATGGTTGTTATTGTGTTTTTCATCTAAAGGTCAATGTTAACTTTTCAGAGACGTCAGTAAATCCTCAGTGGATCTGAAAAGCCTTTTTAAAAACATTTCATGTGTCTATTCAAAAAGTACTTACAGGTGAAATTTACTAAGTTCATACAAATACTTCAATAATTCAAAGTGCTTTTATAAGTACACTTATAATTATTTTATAAATACACTTTTTATAAATATTGTTAAGGACACTTTTTATAAGCATTTTATAAGTACACTTTTCAAAAGTACTTTGTAAGTAAACTTTTTTTACAATAATTTTTATAAGTATTTTATAAAAACACTTTTTAATAAGTATTTTTATAAGTACAGATTTCATTAGTATTTGATAAGCAGGGGCGTGTTTTTCTCTCCATTCTGTCACTGATGGAGTTTCGGTTCCTTGGCTTCTGGCTTGCTTAGTTGTGGACATTTAATATTCAACAATATTATTGATCTGCCTTACTTCAGGTGGACGAAGACACAATTTTCTTCTAGAAACAAACTTGTTGTATTATTTTCATGTTATCACTGTGAAGCTGCTTTGAAACAATCTGTATTGTAAAAAGCGCTGTATAAATAAAGGTGACTTGACTTGACTGGGGGCCCCAAGCAAAGTCAGGATCTCTGGCTCCCCACACCACAGCATTACATAACATTTTACTCTGAACTGCACAACAGTAATATTGAATAGAATTAAGTGAGACATTTAAAAATAATTGTTTTACTTTAAACAACATAACAAAAATTATCTACACTTACTTGCTATAAACCTTCTTGGTTTTGGATTCATCAAGAGCCTTACAATTCTTAATTATTTTGTCTTCATTGAGTCCATTTAGCTCTGAGAAAATAAACCTCTTGGTTTTAGTTTGAACAATTGTCTTCTTAATGTAAAATATGCTATATGATATTCCGGATCTGATATGTTTGAGATTGTATTTTGTGATTTATAATGACTATGTTAGATGATAACGGGTGATCGGTTTACGGCATGTAATAGTTTGCTCTTCAGCGCAGAGAATCAGAGTTGTCGGATTTACAACACGCAAATTCATCCACTGTTCGGTTCTTCAAGAATCTCCCCACCGAACGGGGCGTCAGGAGAGGACACGTTGTTATGACTTTTTATTTGTACTGATTAATTTTCCACAGACAGTTGTTTTGTCCACAAATAGCAGGCTATAAACCTGTAGAAATAGAAAAGCTATGGTGTTAACAACAATATTGATAGCCACATAAATATATATACCATATATTCTGAATAATATAAAAATATAAATACAAATATATTATAAATACCATTATAGTCAGTATTTCATATAATAAATATTATAATACACTTAGTGTTTAAACTGAATGACTAAAATTACATGCATCTAAACACAGAAATGCAACAATCACACACACCAAATGTACATCAATGTCAATGTTACACATTAAACCAATAGTCCAAAACCACAAAAAGTGTTCTCAGTGCATTGGCCCAAAGTGAAACCAGTGAGTGTAGTTTTAAGTAGCAAAGCGATTAACTACATTACCCATCCAGCACCGCAAACAGGAAGTAACTCGTAACTCGTGTGACAGTGAAACGCTCCAATTTCAAACACTTGCTGGAATATAGCTACGGATACTGTCGAGCCGAATGTGACCGCAAACAGACCGCAAACAAGGTTTTATCAGCGTGACCAGAGTAACGGTTATCAAGCATGCATACTAACCGCGCACATACACAGCTGCAGCGCAAACAGACAAACAAATTAAACCGGAGCTCAATGGATAGAAACAGCAAGCTTAGCAGTGGCGCATCTCTCCTGACGAGACAACATGTCAACCCTAGTACTCGCTTCTGCTTATAGCCCGTGCTCCTTCATTACTGGATTTAATACACCGGTTTGGGGTTTTACTGGTCCACGTTTCAATTAGGTAAGTGAACCTCCCACCTATTATCCGCGTTACATTTCTAACGTTCATTCGTTACATTAAGATTCATGAATTGAGCAGTTCAATACAATAAGAGACACGATTGCTTTCAGATTTAATTTAGGCTATAGGTCCTTGCACACTGAGTCCGAAATTCTCGTCCGAAATATTCGCAAGTTAAAAAATAAATACATCCTCACATTGTGTCCATTTTTAGAAGTATTTTATAAATACACTTCATACAGTTTTTCTGAATTGCTAAAACACATTTATCGAAACCATCACCCAAATTTTTTTTAAACCTTAAACACAAAACCAAATCTTTCAACCACATCCAGAGAACATCTGACTCTTCTGGTAAAATCAAACAATTGCCTCAAAACCATTTTATCTGTGCTCAGAATCAAATAATGCTTTCAGATTATACACGCAGCGAGTCAACTTTTGACTGGTAGTGTATATTGTAACATGTGTATTGTAACAAAGTAAACAAATTTTGCAATTACTGTACGTAAAAAGTATAGTACTCACTGCCTACAGAAGTAAGGTGAATAAATTCTGTATGGACTGCTAGTATAGTATTGTACTGAATATTGCAGTAGATCTCAAAGTGGGTTAGTGAAAACTTGCTAGGAGTGCCGCAGAATCTCAGCTTTTTTTCCAATTTAAACAGCCTAAAATAACTATTGTACCATATAATAAACTTTTACAGCATATATTAAAAAATATATATCAAAACACCAATATATAAGCGTGTCCAAACGAAAATAAATAATAAAAAAAACACTGATATATTTAATTCATATTTAAATTTTAAATTGTCAGGTTAGGGCAGCAGAGGACCCCGCTCATGAGACATCAGTTCTATTCAAATCTATAGCTGCACATCTGAAAATGCTACAGGAAAAGTTTGAGTTTTACTTCCCCGCTGCTAATGAAAACTTTGACTGGATCCGTGACCCTTTTAACCCTCTCTCATCAGAATCTGCAATTGCCAATCAAAGCGCAAGAAGAACTGGCGGGACTCTTTATGGATCACATTTTAAAATTAAAATTTGGAGAAATGTCTTTTGGATGAATTTTGGCTGCATGTGGGACACGAATACCCATCTATCTCAGAATGTGTCATCAATGTGCTATTGCCGTTTTCAACCTCTTGTGTGAGCTAGCGTTCTCATCCCTGCCTGTCAGTGGAGCACGATCTACGAGTCGCACTATCCTCAATCTACCCCTGTATTAAGAGACTGTGCTCGCAAAAGCAGGCCCATGTATTCTATTAAAATGTCCGTGACATAGTTTCATGCACAGATATTTTAGTTACTTTAAGGTATAAGGTTTGCTTTGAACAAAGCAAATGAGAAACTAAACAAAAAGTGTATTATTATTTAATGAGTTAAGTATCAGTCTTTAAATGTTTTGTTCTTATGATTCCCACATACAGTAATTGGTTCAAATCAGTCTGTTGACATGTATCATCCAGTTGTAAAAGACAGATGGTTCATTTGAATGGGTTGTTTCACCTCATATTATGTCTGTTGTGATTCATTCATAATAAATTCATGCTGCTGTTTATGCTTCATTTGTTGTTTGCTCATCTGGATTTAATTTTAGATATGTATGTACACATGTACGTTTAGTTTATTTGTTTAAAAAACACTACCAAGGGGTGTATAATAGGACCATTGAATGTTTGTATATTTAGCACTTGCATTTTGTGAAAATACAGCAACCCAACTGCAAAAGCCAAAAAGTTTAAAAAACTCTAATTGAAAAGCATGTTACAGGACAATCAAATGAGTTGTGCAACTGCAAAATCGAGGTCAATGAGAGAAGAGACTTGTCCACATCACAGGCAATGTCATCTCTGCAGGCAAAGGAAAAAACCCTCTGGTGCAACATTTTGAGTGAGTTTTGGGACTCTGGTATTGTGTGCAGTAGGTTTGGTCTCATCATTAGAAACAAGTCAAGTGTGAACAATTTTGAGTAGTTGTGTTTAACTTTTCCCTGTCTGTGTTTAGCGTTTTGAAACATAAGTGCATCACAGTGCGAAATGGGTTTTAATTTGAGTTTTGCAAAAAGATTTCATGATTATTTTAGCAATTCAGAAAAACTATTTTCTAAGTACACTTTTCATAAGAATGAAAGTGCTCAGTCGCTCAGTTCTCCTCTGGCCAACGAACAAACTGTGTATGATTATGATTCAGGTAACATACAGGTCAGAAGTCAGATTGGATTGGAACAATCAGAACATTATCCAGTTCCATCTGTTTGAAGATCGGAGTCATGCCGAGTTTGTTGGGGATCAGTGCGCCTCCAAAGTTGATTTACATAAACCATATACATCTTAAATATGCTTATTTTAAATGTCTATTTACATCTGACAGGGAAGTCTTGGATAAGTAATGCAGATGAGCACGTCACAACATGAAATAGGCATCCGAGTGATGAATGTAGAATTCACTGTTGTCAAAACTAGTAACTGTAACTGACATTAGATCAGTGGTTCTCAAAGTGTGGTACGCAGGCTCTCTCTAGTGGTACGCAGAGGATTATTTTGCACGTACGATCAAACCAGTGTGATCACGTCTTGTATAAAGTATTATTCTGTTGCAAAACTATGTGGCATTATATTGACTCCATAGTCTTGACTGGTCCCTGGAGCGTACGATTACACAGGTGTGGGTAGAATGGTGTGCATCACGTGATCAACTGCTAAATTCAAATGTGCTTTCGCAGTCGACTGGTGCTGAGCCAGAGACCGATCATGAGACGGACGCCCGCCGCTCAGCGCCGTCATATATCACAATTATTCAGTGTTTTCAACCACATAATGTTTATTTTAGGTTTCAGACATTTAAATTCACATAAGTATTAAAAAAACAATACATTTAGAATTTGTAAAATACACACTGTCTATGGAAGCGGCAATAATAATAATTTCCATTATAATTAGACGACAAGTCATTTTCTCACAGTTCACCGGCCACTTACTTTCATGTATTTCGGGAGAAGTGGATGAATTCACGTGTTGTAAATCAAACAGATCCGATTCTCTGAACAGTGGCACAAACTAACATGGTGGCGCATACAGCTCAACTAACGGGATCGTTATAAAGGTGTTTAAACAAAAAAACACTTCCACTTGCACATATTTGACAATCGGAATATCAGATATTTCATGCCATAGCTAACACATTTGTGAATATTTTGAATAAAAAAGGAAATAAAAGCAGATCATCACATCAGTCATTCAGCGCTATTGGAGCTGCGGTGTCATGTGACAAGCAATGACGCGTCACCATGGAAACAATCAAGTGATAAGTTAAGTAAGGCTCGCTTTGAAAAACTCACGGGGGTCAGCCAGAATATGTTAAATGTACGTGTAAAAAGGTTAAATAGGCTGTGTTCATTTTTTTTATACAAGTACAGTACTTTTTTAACTTAATATTTTAAGTACAGTGCCGTTTTTATGTAACTTTTAGGTGCAATACATTTTAATTGAATCATTATTTAAGTTTTTTATTTACCTATATGTAAGCAGCTGTCACGGAATGCTCAGCTACGCCTCCCTCTGGTCTCATCCGCTCCCCCTCTCCGGAATATTCACTTCCCATCACTCCCTCTTGCCATTATCACTCTCCATCCCTGCCTGGTTTACTTATCATCTTCATCACCGCCACCTGTTTCCCATCATCTCCCCTTTATCTGGACTGTCCCTTCCATTGTTCCCTTGCGAAGTCTTGTTTTGCATTGCGGACATTACCAAGCGTTTTCCCTGGATTATTTTCTGTGTTTCTCCGTATTTTTGATCTCTGCCTGGAGTCTGGACTCTGTGACCCGTTTCTGCCTGCCCGACTTCTGCCTGTGTTTCACTACGAGTACTGGATATCCCCTTTGATTGTTGCCTGTCTCAGTATATGTCTGCTTACCTGTGTTTCATTGCATGTGCCAATAAAATTCTGCAAATGGATCCAACCGCCTCAGCTTTCAAACTTTTGTTTTAATAATCAAACTGTGGTTTTAAAATGTTTAAAGTGGTCGACAATAATAAATATTATTAGAAATAAAACTGCCTCATTTTTCAGCTGTGCATTACTGTAGCTGAATAGTTAGGCCTACTACTTCACTGTATTTTCATATTGGTCATTATGGTGGTACTTGGGGTGCAAAATATTTTCTGAGGAGGTACTTGGTGTAAAAAGTTTGAGAACCACTGCATTAGATAAATGTGCTGTAAATAAGCAAATCTATAAAGTAACTAAACACGCGTGTATATTTGTACTTTAGTACTGTTGTTAAATTGAGGAACAATTATTTTGGATAAAATGTGAGATAACACATCTGCAACAACCTCAACATGTAAATGTAGCTTATATATATAAATATGATAACTTAAATCACCTCTAAATGTATTGGTTATACTACAATCACAAAATAAAGTGGCACTTGATTTTTCAACAAGAGCACAAAATGAGCAAGTTTCATCAAGATATTTACAGATAGATGAATTAAATCTGTCGCTCATATCTTTTAAGTTGTTGCGCTTGTGCTAAAATCGTAGGTGACATGATAACGTCAACATGGCAGATGTCTAGATCGCATTCCTACTTAACGTGATCAGGCTATATAATACCTACTCTTTTAGTGCTCGTTAAGTAAGTACTTATTGAAATTAAGTACCTAATCAGTGAGTATGCGGTTTTGAACGTAGCCATGGTCCAGCCATATCACTCAAAACTACAATTCCCAGAATTCCTCCTGCTCATCACCTGCACTTACTCAGCCATCATCCTCACCTGCACCTGATCAACACACTCATCACCACAGTATTTAAGCACACCTCAGTCACACAGTTTGAGTGGTCTATGTCTTGGACTCTGGATTACTTGCCTGAGTTATTTACTCTCTGAGATTTCCCCAAGATTATGTCTCCTAAATCCCTCGTCTGTTCTCTACATCCAACGTTTCCACAATCCTTGTAAGATAAAGACATTGTTTATTAATTTACTCTCACTGCAACCAAAGTGTGTGTGTGTGTGTGTGTGTGTGTGTGTGTGTGTGTGTGTGTGTGTGTGTGTGTGTGTAAATACTTACAATTTGAAGTCATCCCCTCTATCTTCACTTGCAAACCCAAGAACTGAAGCATTATACTGGGATTGTTTGTTGTCTATACTTGCCTGTTTTGGACGCTGTGCAATAAAGTATTGGATAATGTGTGTGTACTGATCTGGTTTAACTTAGCTGTTTAAGTGTTGTGCTTTTGTTTTAGTTTAAAGTGCTGGACTATCCTGTTTGATCACTCATGCACCTAAATGAGCATTAGCACCGATGCTGAAGTTTCAGCGTGTCCTCTGAAGCACTGTGAGTGTAGAGGTGGTCTGAGCAGATCCGGCACTTGAGGGTTTTATTTTGTGCACTTGTCTACTTTTAATGTCTCGTTAACCTACACTTTGTATCTCACCCCTCATTGTTTTACAGCTGTCTGATGTCCCAAAACTGACTTGGTCAATCCCAAGACGTGCCAAGTATGATGATTGGATAAAATTGAGACCTGGATTTGATCAAAGAACAAAGGGACACCACCTCCCTCTACCAACTTCACCAAGGTTTGAGAGCAGGTATGCTTGCAGCTTATTCTTGGTAATTTATAAAGGTAATTTATATAGCACATTTCATACACAATGGTAATTCAAAGTGCTTTACATAGAAGAAATTAAAATAATCAAAAGAAATAAGAATTAAAACCGTTTAGAATAAAAAAAAATAAAAAAATACAGTGCAAGCATTCGGACGAACAGTGGCACAGCTCATTCAGTAAATGCAAAGCTAAACAGAAGTGTTTTGAGTCTGGATTTGAATGTGACTACAATAGGAGCACACCTGATCTCTTCTGGTTCTGGTTCCGGCATAATAGCTAAAAGCGGACTCTCCTTGCTTTGAGTGAACCCTTGGTATTTCTAGTTGATGTGATCCTAATGATCTGAGTGATCTATTGGGTTTATAAAGGGACATAAACCTTTACATTCTTATTATTTATATATTTTTTCCTGTTAGTTCTTTTTTTGTATTTGTGCCTTTTGTATACTTTTTAAAAAATATATATATATATATATACATATATTTTAAATATCCATTAACACTGATTTGTTTCTTCTTCAGTGTAATGTGCTGTTAAACATGTCTGCATGATTTAAATGTGTCTTCTATGCCTTATTGTTCTTTGTATTTAACTGCTCAAAGTTTTGGCTTTTTTGCTACTTTGTCCCTGTCTTTTTATTTTTGTGCCCATATATTAATTTTGTATTTTTTATTATTATTTCCGTGTATACCCCTGTATTTATGCCTTTCGTCCTACTTATGTTGTCT